>NC_045544.1:3199900-3337400 GCF_009769535.1 Thamnophis elegans
CTTTGTCACTTTATTCTCACAGCACAACTAACCCCAAGTCATCTCATGAAGCCCAAATATGGAGAGGAGGAACACCAGACTTGAACCTGAGGGTCTTCGATCCTTTAGAACTGTGGTGGAATCACGGGCTTTTAAAGGACAGGGGAAGGAACAAAAATGCAAGCTAGCATGGGGTCTCTTCCAGGAAGGAAAGGAGAGGAGAGACTAGTGAAGCCTTTATCTACCAATTCTCAAGAGAAGGCACTCAGTCTGTTGATATTCTTAAAAATATGTGATCAACAATTAAAAAAAAACAAAAAACCCTGCTTTGGCCTAGAGCAGTGTTTCTCAACCTTGGCCCACCTGAAGATGTGTGGACTTCAACTCCCAGAATTCCCCAGCCAACTGGCTGGGGAATTCTGGGAGTTGAAGTCCACGGATCTTCAGGTGGCCAAGGTTGAGAAACACTGGCCTAGAGTGTTCTATCACACCAGAAAAATTAGACAATACTATTCTGCAAATAATCATGACTTTGTAGAAATCTTGGAACATTATTTAAACTCGACAACAAAGAGCTACTGATACAAAACAGAACAAAGAACTTATTTTATAATAAAGGGCATAGATGTCTAACATAGATGTACATACTAGAGGGATAGACAAGGGGAGGAATTCCATATATGAATTGCCATAGCTAAAAAGTTTGTCTCTAGTTATTACCAGTGGTGGGATTCAAATAATTTGATAACTGGTTCTCTGCCCTAATGATTTTTTTCCAACAACCAGTTCAGAAAATTAACAACCAGTTTCCTCAAAGTGGTGTGAACTGGCTGAATCCCACCATTGGTATTACCTTCCTCGTTGTGAATACCCTGACAATAATATCTAGTGAATCTTAATATTTAGGCATTTTTTATGGGAATGTTCATTTAATAGTTGAAATAATATGTTCTCTCTCTCTCTCTCTCTCTCTCTCTCTCTCTCTCTCTCTCTCTCTCTCTCTCTCTCTCTGTGTGTGTGTGTGTGTGTGTGTGTTTGTGTGTGTGTGTGTGTAGAAATAAAGTAGACAGGTATACAGTGAAGGTTTTTGACAATTCATGTTACCTTCCACAGATAAGTAAGCAGCTTTGGTGTTATAATAATATCAACTGAATATAATTTCTGAGCAGTATTCAAAGACACACTAATTTAATTAAAAAGAAAAAGAAAATTACAAAGTTATTTAAAAAGTAATTACTTGATTTTTTTTAAAAAAAATCACTACCAAAACACCAATGTACATGTCAAGTTAATCTCTATGGACATCTAATGCTTGTGCATTATACCCTGAATATAACTATATTCCCCCTCATATGATTTCTCTAAATATTATGCTCCAGGATTGCACATGATGATGTACCAATTACAGGGATGGCATCCTGATGAAATTAAGTGATACATGTTTCATAGACAGTCCTCTCTCAACACAAAAATATATACTTTAATAAGATGAATGGATTTATATACAGAATATTTTCAAATTCAAATTTCAGGTTCACACTCAATTTTGCCAAAGTAATTTTGGTTGTCTTGCCATCTGTCCTATATTTTCTTTTGAAAAAGTCAAAAAATTAACCTTTCCTCACTTTGTTTTCGTTTCCTGAATAATGTATTCAGATTCCGAATAATGTTATTTCTGAACAGACTCAGAAAGCTAATTCAATATTTCTACCAAGAATCTCTATCTAAAATCAAATTAGCTTCCTTACTTGTTCTTTTTTTTTTCATCTTAACTGCAAGAAGACATTTTTTATTTACTTCAATCTTGCTCCTTAAGGAGCAGCTATCCAGCCAAACAATCACCCTCGTCTAATATTATGCATATCTATCTCTATCTCTATCTCTATCTCTATCTCTATCTCTATCTCTATCTCTATCTCTATCTATCTATCTATCTATTTATCTATCTATCTATCTATCTATCTATCTATCTATCTATCATCTATCTATCTATCTATCTATCTATCTATCTATCTATCTATCTATCTATCTATCTATCTATTAGCAGTAGCAATAGCAGTTAGACTTATATACCGCTTCATAGGGCTTTCAGCCCTCTCTAAGCGGTTTACAGAGTCAGCATATTGCCCCTAACAACAATCCGGGTCCTCATTTCACCCACCTCGGAAGGATGGAAGGCTGAGTCAACCTGAGTCGGTGAGATTTGAACAGCCGAACTGCAGAACTGCAGTCAGCTGAAGTAGTCTGCAGTGCTGCATTTAACCACTGCGCCACCTCGGCTCTTGTGCATGTGTGAAATAGGATCCTTATACTGTACGTTTGTTTGGGAGACAGTTTCAATGTTTGCAAAGCTGTAAATGTAGTTGATTAAAAAAAACACAAGTATTTTTGTATGTTTCTTGCAGTGATATTAAGTAATGTAATCATTTAGCTAATAAAATATAATTTTCATATCTAGAGACAACAAGGGAAACCTCCTCCCTCTGGCCATACCTACGCAGTGAAGTGCAGTCACACT
This sequence comes from Thamnophis elegans, assembly GCF_009769535.1. Classification (NCBI taxonomy): domain Eukaryota; kingdom Metazoa; phylum Chordata; class Lepidosauria; order Squamata; family Natricidae; genus Thamnophis; species Thamnophis elegans. Next base: position 3,202,398 of record NC_045544.1, read on the forward strand.
GATTATTTAGTTGAGCACATTCATACAGCAAAACTAATAAATTGATTGAAGAATTTAATTTTATACCCGAGTGCGCTTATTATAAGTACATGACCAAAACCAATTAAAAGTCACATTACAAAGGCAAACTTCTGATAGTTAACAAGACACTGAGATTGCAGTGGGCTGCTTTCTCTCTAAAATGTGAGAGTGTCTGTGTAATTGTTTTATAGATACCTTCCCTACAATTTTTGCTGAAACAAACAATAATGGTCAATGTAAAATAAGGTGTGGAAAGAAAATGAAAATGGGATTGGAAGAAAGATACTGCCAGCCTGTTTTAGATGGGAATTTTAGCTTGATGTATATTCAAAATCTCTTCTTTTAAGGTTTTTCTATCCACAACAGAAAAAAAAGCTACATATTAATTTGTCAAATTGTATGAAATAAAATCTTCATTTCAGTCAAAGACTAGCATAAATTTGTCAAATAAATCAAAGTAAAATAGTGGAGCAAACTATTTTATAGTTGGATATATATATATATATATATATATATATATATATATATATATATATATATATATATATATATATATATATATATATATATATATATATATATATATATATTTCTTTGAAGGCATGCAAGGCATATTGATAGAGTTTTCAGGGGAGGTTTCTAAAAAGAAAAAGGAAAAAAAGCTTTACCTTGTTGTTTTACTGTTATATCTCTGTAGTGTGCATTGCAGGGCAGTTCTGAATATCACACAAAAGGTCTAGAGATCTTTAGTTTAGTTTAGTTTAGTTTAGTTTAGTTTAGTTTAGTTTAGTTTAGTTTAGTTTAGCTTAGCTTAGCTTAGCTTAGCTTAGCTTAGTTTAATGAAATTTGTATACCGCCCACTCCCATTGGGACTCTGAGCGGCTCACAGGCAGCATTTTTAAAAAATTTAAGAATAAGAAATACAATATTAAAATTAACACATCCATTCTGTCCAAGAGGGGCTGGATATTAATCAACAGCCCCAGGCCTGCCAGAACAGCCAGGTCTTGGTGGCTTTACGGAAGGCCGGGAGAGTGGTGAGGGTCCGGATCTCTATGGGTAGTTCGTTCCACAGTGCTGGTGCAGCTACAGAGAAGGCCCTCCCCCAAGGGGCCACCAGCCAGCATTGTCCGGTCGACGGTACCCGGAGGAGGCCCAACCTGTGCGATCTTATTGGTCTTTGGGAGGTAAATGGCAGGAGGCGGTCTCTCAGGTAGCCAGGTCCTAAACCATGTAGGGCTTTAAAAGTAATGACTAGCACCTTGAAGTGCATCAGGAGACCAAAGGGGAGCCAGTGCAGCTCACGGAGGATAGGTGTAACATGGGTGTATCTAGGTACACCCAGTATTGCTCGTGCGGCTGCATTCTGGACCAACTGTAGTCTTCGAGCACTCTTCAGGGGCAGCCCCATGTAGAGTGTGTTACAGTAATCCAGTCTTAAGGTGACGAGGGCGTGAGTGGCCATTCAAAGTGCCTCCCGGTCCAGGTAGGGCCGCAACTGGTGCACCAGGCGAACCTGGGCAAAGGCCCCCCTGATCACAGCTGACAAATGGTGTTCTAACGTCAGCTGCGGGTCCAGGAGGACACCCAAATTGCGGGCCCTCTCTGAGGGGTGTATAATTTCACCCCCCAGGCTAAGAGGTGGAATGTCTGGACTATCCTTGGGAGGGAGCATCAATAGCCACTCGGTCTTGTCTGGATTGAGTGCAAGCTTGTTCGCTCCCATCCAGACCCTGACAGCCTCCAGGCACTGGCACATCACTTCCACTGCTTCGCTGAGTTGGCACGGGGCAGACAGATTGCTCTTTACTTGTCCATCACAAAATTCAAATGGTGATGTAACTCTTTTGATAAACATGAATGAAAAGAAATAGTCAGCTACTGGGGGGGGGGGGGAGGCGGCGAAGCTGTTTTCTGGTTCTTAATGTATTTAAAGTGCAAGTAATAAAGGAATGATTGTTAATAATATAAGAAGGAATTGCTCAAAAGATTGGGCAACATATTGAGTTTCATGCGTGCTGTAAAACATTTAACCAAGCAGGTGACATAAATTAAGTAAGTGCTTTTAAAAAAAAATACTTTGTTTGATTTTTAGGAGAGAAAGATTGACGTATTAGAACAGCATGACTTAAGCCCCTACCAGACTTACTGGAGTAATTCCAAATCATTATAAAATATGTGTGATTTCTATACAGCAATGCTTAGAAATAACTGTATAATTGATCTCAGCTCATATTTTACCCTAAATATCTCAATTTAGGAAACGGTACTGCAAAACATTAATCAGAATATTGATATTAGTAATGACAATAATTAGGGAAGCAAAGCACTTCAGATTCAATCCTCAAAAAGTGTTTCCAGAGAGAATGCAGAAGTACAACATTTTCCACCAAACGCAACACCTTAAAGCAGTTATCTCTTTCCCCAAGACTGAGTGATTTCTCTCTGCAACCGATTCTGCACAACTGCTTGAGAGTGTTGCAGAAAATTAAGCATTCTTGTTCCTGTGGCTCCAATGCATTTATGGAGACTCACGTCTTAAGGGTTGCACGCTAAGATAATAAAATTTGGCTGGATTTTAATATACACTGTGATTCTACAGTTGCCTACTTAGAAGTATATTGCATTACATTCCATGGGATTGTTCTCTTAGCTAAATGGATATGTGTCTGATGCCTTAGACATGTAGACTGCGGAGCCTGGAAATCAATGTAACTTCAATAGGTCTCTTCAATTGTCGTTAGTCCAAGGATGACTAAGTCTGAACGCAATTCCCTCTATATAAATATCACACATTTTAGTTAGCTGTTCATCTAGGCTGAAGCAACACTACTGAAGTATTTCAGCAGACTGCTTGCAGAGTAATGAGCTTGTCTGGGAATGAAAGTAGTATATTTTGTTGTGGTTTAATCTCAGAACCTCACAGAAGAAAGTCACCAGGCCTGTACTCTGTAGGACATTGGGGTCTACAGGGCAAACCACAAAATCAATGTATTATAGTAAAAAGAAAAAAAAATGTGGGGGGAGAGAATTATGCTCTGTGAAAAATGTACATACTGTACATACTTACAATACAATACAATAGCAGAGTTGGAAGGGACCTTGGAGGTCTTCTAGTCCAACCCCCTGCCTAGGCAGGAAACCCTATACCGTTTCAGACAAATGGCTATCCAACATCTTCTTAAATGAGCCGAGGTGGCGCAGTGGTTAAATACAGCACTGCAGGCTACTTTAGCTAACTGCAATTCTGCAGTTTGGCTGTTCAAATCTCACCGGCTCAAGGTTGACTCAGCCTTCCATCCTTCCGAGGTGGGTAAAATGAGGACCTGGACTGTTGTTGGGGACGATATGCTGACTCTGTAAACCGCTTAGAGAGGGCTGAAAGCCCTATGAAGCAGTATATAAGTCTAACTGCTATTGATATTGCTAAAGACTTCCATGTTGGGGCATTCACAACTTCTGGAGGCAACATCTGTTCCACTAATTAATTGTTCTAACTGTCAGGAAATTTATCCTCAGTTCTGAGTTGCTTCTCTCCTTGATTAGTTTCCACCCATTGCTTCTTGTTCTACCCTCAGGTGCCTTGGAGAATAGCTTGACTCCCTCTACCTGTCTACTACTATTCTATTACTTTATGGCAAGAAAAGTTATGCAGAAATAGGCCAAGGGAATAATAAGCCAAATAATTGTAATTTACATTAGTAGTCATCCTTGCTTCTATCATAACTATACACTGTTTCATATAATTTGCTCTATAACTTTCTCATCAGTTGCGTGGGATAGTATCAACTTTATACAATTATAACCTTCTTAGCCTTTCCAGACAAACAGATATAAATTGGGTCCTTGTTCTTTCTCTTTGTATGTCCAAATTGTTGCCACATACTTTCATACTGGTTTGTTACTTTTGAATTCAATCTATACTCATTCAGAATTTATTCACTCTTGACCATCTCTCTTTTTGTTCTTTCCATCAGCAGTTACCTTCTTAACATTTCTCCAATTTTTTTTTCTAGATTTAAGTACACTTTCTACCAAAATACAAACATTTATTCAACCTGCTCTCCTTTTTCACTATGTATGAATAATTGATCATTATACCTGTATTATTTGCATGTGGAGTGTTATCTTTGGAGTTGGGATGACAGCATAGGGGTTCCGACAGATTGCATGTGATTAGCTGTGTTGTTTTTACTAAGACTCAATACGGTGCTTTTATATAAGAGCCGAGGTGGCGCAGTGGTTAAATGCAGCACTGCAGGCTACTTCAGCTGACTGTTCAAATCCCACTAGGCTCAGGGTTGACTCAGCCTTCCATCCTTCCGAGGTGGGTGAAATGAGGACCTGGATTGTTGTTGGGGACGATATGCTGACTCTGTAAACCGCTTAGAGAGGGCTGAAAGCCCTATGAAGCAGTATATAAATCTAACTATTGCTAACTATTGCTATATAAGTTGGTTAATGAAATTCTTTAACCTAGAATTTCTTGGGTAAATGGATGGCTATATAAAAGAGATGGATGAATAAATAAGTAGTGCAATCTAAATTTTTCTACAGATATTTGGAGTTCTTAGCTAACAATACAACAGGATCTGCATATAAGAATACATATACACTCCCATGCTAAAGTAACACATCCTCTAATGTCAACAGAATTGCTTCTTATAGATTGATTTGAAAAATATATAAAATAATCAAAAGAACATCACACATCTTAGTCTTATACTCTGATCACTGTTGAGACATCCACTGAGCATTCAGTTTAATACCAGAATAGCAAAACATTTCAAATACATGAGTACATTATACAATAGTTTTATCTCATTCTTATTTATTGCAGCAATAATTTTCTTATAAGCATGCTCTTCTTATCAACAACCTCTTTCACATAATTCAGCAAAGATTTTTTTCCCATATTTTCCATTAGCGTAACCCTTCATAGCTCTGCAGCACCCTAAAGTATATATTTTTTGTATTATCACTCTGATTAATGTCTTTTCCATGTGTATGCATAAATAGACTTATGCTTAAACCTGAAATTTGAAAAATAATCTTTGTTTGAATGCAGCTACTTCTGAAAAGTACTTCTATTTGTTCTTGAATCTCCACATAATTGAAACACGTTTTCTCTGCTTGCTTGTCTTTTTTCCCATTTATCAGTTCATTCTACCTAACAGAAAAATATTTATCCCTCAAATGTATTCATTTGGAATCTCTCATAATTTTCCCCAATTTATTTATTTATTATTTGATTTAGTATCATCATTCATTTGTGGATAACATGCAACTATCACCCATCTATGACATGTTCTTGAACAATCAGAATTCTACTGATGAATATGACATACAGTATATTTTAGCCCTTTCATTCATAATTTAAGCTACAAATTCACACATTCAATTTCACTCATTCCAACATCTTCATTAAAATATATTTTTCGTTTCCCTTTCTCTTGGTTAAGAAATTGTTTTCTATTTCTTTCATTTCTTTATTTTGTTAATGCATATAGAAATAGAAATAGCACTTAGACTTATATACCTCTTCAATGTGCTTTACAGCATTCTCTAAGCAATTTACAGTCTCAGCCTATTGCCCACAACAATCTGGGTCCTCATTTTACTGAACTCGGAAGGATCGAAGGATGAGTCAACTATCCACCAATCAATCACTATCCACCAATCAGGATAGTTGAGTCAACTATCCACCAATCACTATCCACCAATCAGGACTTTGCCTGCAATACTGCATTCATTTCTAACCACTGCGGCACCCCAGTTCTTTATCATGTACTTCAATATTTATTACCAATGGGTATACATGATATGAATTCAAGATTGGAAAATGACAAAATGAATGGACATAAAAAACAAATAAATTTATGCATCCATATTTATGAATACAGCAGTATATTTCAACAGGGATCATTTATGCTTGGTTGATAACGGGATCTTGGTAACCGGTATCATAAATTGATCTGACTTTCACAACTGAAAAATGCATGTGTTGATTTGTTCCCAATTTCCATACTTTTGCATTTCCCATGTCCATATCACAACAGTTTTCATCTCAAAAGTCATCAAAATGTAAAAACAAATCCATATTTTGGTACAAAAGCACATTAGTAAAAATTTTACTTTGTAAGAATATGTTTAGATATATCATCTTGAAATAAAATACATGGAGAAATGTATATTTTAATCCAATGATTTCTGCAGTTTTTATAATTATAGAATAATACAATGATAGTGAACAGAATTAGGTGAATAATGTGGAAGTGATGTAAACATTTAGATAAATGCATACATCCTTTGTTTAGCTTTTGAAAAATCAAATATAATTACATATTCTATTGACATTTAAGTGTTTCAAGCAATGTAGAATCAAATAAAGTAGAAAGTTATTATAGCTACTGTGCATCTGCTTATAAAATTATATCCTGCTCCATACAAAGAATAATTTGCCGGTTAGTTCAGGTTCCTTGCTCACAAATAAGAATTACTCTACTGAAGTCTTAACTAATAAAAATCCATAACATTTCTAAAATATCTGTGGTGAGGAAATACTTTAGAATTTTAGTTTAGAAGTATAACTCACTATACTCACCATGGAAAATTATTTACTTGACCTCAAATCTATTTTGAAAAGATGAAAAGGAAAAAAACACCAGATGGGTCCTGATCCAATTACCCAGCTTGAGCTCATCCACATTTTATTTGTGAAATGACTAAAATTAAAACATATTCTTTCAAGAGATTTATTCTTCAGGAAAGACTAAAAGCACAGCTGCACATACATTCTTGATATATGTCCAACTTTGTTTATGAAGAGCAACTTGGAGGATAATTGATTCCATGGTGTTTTCTTGTTTTACACAGACTTTCTGGACATTAATTAACAGCTCATATACTATACAAAATGCCTTAAGGATTGTTTTTTTAGGAAAAAAAAAATACTCCCAAGAGTATCATGCAATAAAATGCCTACGCTTTTGAAAGAAGCAGTTATATGCAATCACTGAGTTTCTGTAGAAACAGAAAAAAATTATTTTCCTATTTATCTTGCCTCTATTAGCAAAAGGATTTCATGATAGACAGACAGACAGACTGGTTGATTGATTGATTGATAGATCCACAAGTACAGCCCTCTGGCCAGTGGTGGGTTTCAAAAATTGTTCGAACCTACTCTGTGGGTGTGGCCTCCTTTGTGGGAGTGGCTTGCCGCCCATGTGACCGGATGGGAGTGGCTTGCCGCCCATGTGACCGGATATGAAGATGCCAACGACACTTGTCAGAACCACCTTAAATTCCCTCACACACAGCACTGGCATGCATAAGGATATGATGTAAACTTGTTTTTTAAAAGGCATCTTTGGTTTGTGTTAAAACAACTTCAACACACGCAATGTTCTGATTGCACCACAAACGCAGTAGTCATCCTTACCTTTCACAGAGGCACTGAGTTTTATAAATAGGAGCATGATAGTGTAGAATAATCATATCCAAGGACCAGTGGTGGGTTTCAAAAATTTTTGGAACCTCTTCTGTAGGTGTGGCCTGCTTTCCGGGTCCACTGGTGGAACCTCTTCTAACCGGTTCGGTGGATTTGATGAACCAGTTCTACCGAATAGGTGCAAACTGGTAGGAACCCACCTCTGGTGTGTGTGTGTTTGTGTGTGTGTGTGTGAGAGAGAGAGAGAGAGTGAGTGAACCTTGCAGGCAAATTTTACCCATAGCCATTTCGATCCTGGTGGGGCTCAAGGTTGACTCAGCCTTCCATCCTTCATTGGTTGGTATAATGAGGAGCCAGATTGTTGGGGGCAATATGCTAACTCTGTAAAACCGCTTAGAGAGGACTGTAAAACACTGTGAAGAGGTATATAAATCTAAGTGCTATTGCAATATGGAGTTCAGTGATGTTTCCTCCCAGATATATAGCCTTAGCAGATGATTTGCATTCAGCTGACCTTGTTTGAATTAAGGCGTTAAGTAGATTTGGCCCTGATTAGTACTTGAATGGGGACATATCAAGACGGGAAATTAGATTACAAAATCAAAAACACTTGGAAATAAGTAATGCTATAGTATTGTCAAGGGAACACTAATACATGTAACCATGATGCCATGGTAATCAACTTTAACTTGAAGGAGATTTTATATTTAAATATGCATGAGACTGCTGCATTAAAGTGTTGATATTTGATCTATTTTTTACCCAAGTGTTGGATACTAGGGAAAAAACAGTGCAAACACTCACATGTGCCGTTGTCAGCTTGTTGGAACAAGGCAGCAGTGAAATCCTTGAGTTTATCATGCCAAGATCAAAATCTGGCTTCCTCTTAATTAATATTTGGAGGGGGGGGGGATTCTTTTAGAACTTTCAGCTAGGCCTTCTTCAATCTTGTTTACTTTCAACAGAATTTGAGAGACTATGGCAGGACAGGATTTAATATTTGCCAGAGGCAGAGGTGTGTTCCTACCAGTTTGCACCTATTCAGTAGAACCGGTTCATCAAATCCACCGAACCGGTTAGAAGAGGTTCCACCAGTGGACCCGGAAAGCAGGCCACACCTACAGAAGAGGTTCCAAAAATTTTTGAAACCCACCACTGGTCCTTGGATATGATTATTCTACACTCTCATGCTCCTATTTATAAAACTCAGTGCCTCTGTGAAAGGTAAGGATGACGACTGCGTTTGTGGTGCAATCAGAACATTGTGTGTGTTGAAGTTGTTTTAACGCAAACCAAAGATGCCTTTTAAAAAACAAGTTTACATCCTATTCTTATGCATGCCAGTGCTGTGTGGGAGGTAATTTAAGGTGGTTCTGACAAGTGTCGTCGGCATCTTCATATCCGGTCACATGGGCAGCAAGCCACTCCCATCCAGTCACATTGGCAGCAAGCCACTCCCACAAAGGAGGCCACACCCACAGAGTAGGTTTGAACAATTTTTGAAACCCACCACTCACACACACACACACACAGACACACAGACACAGACACACATAGACACAGACACTGATTTTAAGAATAATAATAATATTTCATAATATATTAAAGTCCTGATATGCTAGGAGGGAATTCTGGGTGCTGCAGGAGACTGTCAGGTTGAAAAAAGAAGTCCCACAGCTTAATTGTGTGTTATGAAACATTTAAAAGTGACTCAGGTCTCCTAGGTAACATTTAAACATTATGTATGTTGGTTCTCATTTTGTGGTGTGTTGCATTTGTTGCATTTCAATAGCTGTTACATGCATCAAGAGGAAATACATAAATTGCTTTGTTTATCTAATAGAATGCAAACATACGAGCAATCCTGTAATTTATATGTTCCTAATCTTATGGGAAGGTTCAGCAATATGTCTGCTTCTAAGAACATCCAGAAATCAAGACAATGAAAGTGGAATCACTGACTTGACTTTGACTGAGAAAATGGAAAATATCAGCTCAAGAAATTAATGGCAGACAGAGATGTCCTTCTTCTGGGGTATGTAGAAAGGACAGAAATTTAGTAACTCTAAAGGAAGGAATATTTGCAGATACTCTGATCTCTATTTGTGATGCATATTAAAAATTAGCAGGAATGTAGTGCTTTGTATACTTTGCAAATTATGAAACTTTAGTAATATTTTATTTTCTTTTTTTCTCCTTAATTTTTATGCAAGAAAAAACAGACTAGAAGGCATAATAAGATAATAATAATACACTATTTATAGCAGACATAAAATGAAGACGCTCCTGTATCTCCAATGTGATATCTGTGCAGAAATACACAGCACTACTCTTTTTTTTTCTTTTAGAATCGTGTTATAATTGGAATTTAAAGAACAAAAATGACATCATCTAAGCAAAAATAAAACAAGGCTTCTCAATTAATTTTGTGCTTGCTAAAAAAATTCAACTTGCCACAAGACAAGAAGATGGAATATGACACAAATTATATTCATGTGGGTAGAGTCAATGAATCATCTTGTCATAAACCTGCCATTTTCATTTTTCACTCCCACAGACATCAAATAGCGGCATTCATGTGATGTTAAAAAAAAAACACATAATGGTGAGATTGGCATTCAGTTCGTGGAACAGAAAACTACTTGCAAAGCAGTGGGGTTTTCCTAAGAGCAATGATATCAATAATATTGCCAATAGATACAAAGAAGAAAATCTAGATAGGATATTGCAACAATAATATTTCAGCATGTCTTTAGTTATAATTCCCTGAAAGGGAGGAAATTGTAGTGTGAAATAAAGAAGTTAAAAAAAAAAAAAACCCTTAGCACTCTTCAAATGAAAGGGTAGGCCGAGGTGGCGCAGTGGCACAGTACTGCAGGCCACTTCAGCTGACTGTTATCTGCAGTTCAGCGGTTCTAATCTCACCGGCTCAAGGTTGACTCAGCCTTCCATCCTTCCGAGGTGGGTGAAATGAGGACCCAGACTGTGGGGGGCGATATGCTGACTCTGTAAACCACTTAGAGAGGGCTGAAAGCCCTATGAAGTGGTATATAAGTCTAACTGCTATTGCTATTGCTAACCTGTGTTGTGGCCTGCCAGTGACCTGTGGAGCTGACAGCAGAGTCGGACAGCAAGGAGGTTGGGGAGGAACATGGGCCAGTCCTGGAGTCTGGGGAAGGCTTAGACGAGGGCCCCGCGTCAGACGCAGAAATGGGGCCAGGGCCATCTGGGAGTTATGTGCTGCCTCCGGAGCCTCCATAGTTAGACAGCAGTGAGGCAGAGGAATAGGCTCCCCCTGTTCCCAGTGCGTCCATGCGCAGAGCTGCCAGAAGGCAAGAACAGTTAAGACAGAAGGGATGACTTGGGATTAAGGCTTGGAGGTGATTGGCCCCTCCCATAGGACATAAAGGCACATGAGCCTTTGCAGGAAGCAACTTGATTCATGCTGGTCAGTTTACCTTCTGAAGCTCTGTTTTGACTCTTTGCTCCGTGTGGCCTTGCCAAGCTAATTGCTAATTAAGTCTTTGGCAGTGTTTTCACAGAAGATAAAGTGGGTACTTATCAGCCTTACCCCGAAGGACTTTGGCAGCCTCCTGTAGAACTCTTTACAACTATTTGGGACTCATTATGGGCTGTGAATGAATATAATTCATAAATTTTGAAATAAAAAGAGGGTTTTTGGACCAATCATGTGTTTTTTACTGTATCAGGAAGCCTAGACCGGAACAGCCTGGACCCACAAACCATAACAACATTTAGTATAATTTCAAAAGCCTCACATAAGCTATTTAGAGAAATTACAGGTAGTCCTTCACTTATAATGTGAAGGACTAAAAATGTATGTTGCCAAGTGAATCATTAAGTGCATTTTGCCCCATTTTATGACCGTTCTTGCCCTGGTCGTTAAGTGAATTGCAATTGCTAACTGCAGTTGTGAAATTAGTAACACAGTTGTTAAGTGAATCTGACTTCTCCATTGACTTTGTCCCCATGTTGCAAAAGGTGATCACATTACTTCAGGACATTGCAACTGTCATAAATATGACTCAGTTATCAAGCATCTGATTTTTTTATCACATGACCATGGAGATGCTGCTACGATCCTAAGTGTGAAAAATGATCATAAGTGACTTTTTTTCAAAGCCATCGTAACTTTGAACAGTCACTAAATGAATTGATGTACAAGTCAGTTCTACCTTTACGTATGTGGGAAAAACAGAGGAAGCCAGAGAAAGGAGAGAAAGTGTTGTTAGATGGAAAGATATATGCATGGTTCCACTCATATTTAACTCTGACTGTGTACTATTCCCACATGCAACACTTGTAGGAAGTGAGTATACCCAGGGAAAAGAATTTGACCAAATGTTGTGGCCCAGCAGGAGCCGTTGGAGCTGCCACCAGACTCCGACAGCGAGGGGCCCTATGAGTCAGCTCTGGAGGACGTGGAGGACCCTGGACAGGGTTCCGACTCCAAGCAGGGTACAGAGAGACTGGTTGGCCACCAGGAGGCACCTGAGCCTTGGACCAATGGGGAGGAGACAAGGGAGAGTGATCCTGACGTCAGCAGTGAGTTGTTCCTGGATGCCCGGCACCGGAGAGCTAATAGGTGTTAAGGAACAATTACGCAGTTACAGGAGATAATTGCACTCAGCTGGTGGTAATTAGGCTCCTCTCCAGACTATAAAAAGACTGCTTGTGCACACGCCCCTCTTGCAGAAGTCAATGCAGGAACTAATGTTGGAGAACACATTGTGAGCCTGGCAGGGTGGATTGCTGCCAAGGCGTATCTGTGTTGGATTACTGCCAAGGCTTATCTGTGCCAGTTTGCTGCCAAGGACCTGTTTGTCTGTTAATTGAACACTGTAACTTATCTTTGGCTCCGAGTGTGTTGGTGTGGGATGAGGGGGGGGTCAGAACAGCCAGCTATATCTCATCTTCTCAAATGACCCATTTTTTTCTTCTCCTCTTAACATGAGACAGTCAACAAAACTCTAGGACATCCTAGCCCTAATTTGAACATGAGGAAGACTGTGTTTACAGTAGAATTCTTACTCTTTAATGATGAAACTGGAAGTCTTATTTGGAGGGCTAAATTGATTTGTGCTCTTCTGCCCAAAACTTCCTCTTGATGAGAGTAAAAAGAGCAGTTGAGGAAAATTGCAAAAGGAAGTCAGAGACTGGACTATTTTGCTCCTTTCAGGGATGCCCATTTATATCCTAGTCTTTGGGATCTCAATAGTGGTGGAAATCAGATCACTATTTAGCTGGGAGTTAGGCAGATTGGTCCTCTTGGACATTCTGCTGATTGCCAGCCATAGTGCTCCCTGAAGAGAGTACCAACTCCAGCTTGTGAGAATGAACATGTAATAAGGCTGCTAATCAGAGAAAATGGAACTCAATATGAATAATTGGACAGAGTGGATTGAAGACTGCACTGAAAACTGGAACTGGAGACTGGATCCAAAAATGCAAATTTGTAGTGTTGACTGCTCTAGTTCCAGAAAGAAGGATCTATGATTATCAAAGGATGCTAGCAACTATCTATAATTATCATTCAGTGTCTATGCTGTACGGGTAATCTTAAAATATCATATAAACGATGGAGTGATTTATAGCAGTTAACTCGTAAGGTGCTATTTGTAATTTTATGTTCCTTTAATTTCTACTTTCTTTATGTCTGAGTTTTGAGAAACAATAAAAATCACAATGTTTTGTAATGTGCTGCTATATTTAATATAATCAGTACAATGACATTAATATTCAGAGCTACCTTCAATTATTAGGTTTGTTCATTTCAACCAAATAGTTGTGAAAGAAATAAGACACAGTTTTATCTTATGACAACATTTCTTATCACAGTATTGCTGCTTTTAATTTTTTTCCCTATTTTTAGGATAGTTTTTACGACAGATTTCTGGATTTACTTCACTGCCTATATCATCTCTTATTTTAGTGTTTTCTTACACTATTCTTACCTACTTAAATGAGACTAAAACTTAAAAAAGCATTGAAAATAAAATAAATCTATCATAATGCAAAATACTCTATACTAACTGTCTAGGTACTCATTAATATTAATTTATAACACAGGATCTCTTCTAACATATTTTGAGTATTACTGCACAAAACATAACAACACTTTATGTTATAGCAGGGTTGGTATCTGAAAGTCACAGAGAGGAGTGAAACTGTCCTATGTGCTGCGGTATTTATACAATCGAGGTAAAATGAAGCTATTATGAATTCTGCCTAGACACTGGAAAAGTACATACTAAGAATCATCTGTCATATTTAATCAGCAATGCCAAGAGGGGAAAAAAAAGATTATACACCAGATTATATACTAGCCTCTGCTTTCACGAGGCCTGTCTCTAGTCTCAAGGTGGCATTGAGATACAATTTGCGGGCTTGAAGGGACGATCTTGGAAATCCAGACTGAACAAGTTCTAGTAATGCAAAGGTGAAGAAGGATCCAGCTGGGTACCATAAGGAAGCTGTGCTATTGGCTAGGTTTCAAATAATTTAAATGCTGCAGGGATAGCAATAGCAATAGCAGTTAGACTTATATACCGCTTCATAGGGCTTTCAGCCCTCTCTAAGCGGTTTACAGAGTCAGCATATCGCCCCCACAATCCGGGTCCTCATTTCACCCACCTCGGAAGGATGGAAGGCTGAGTCAACCTTGAGCCAGTGAGATTTGAACAGCCAAACTGCAGAACTGCAGTCAGCTGAAGTAGCCTGCAGTGCTGCATTTAACCACTGTGCCACCTCGGCTCACTACCTCACTACGGATATAGTGGCTACCTCCTGCCTTGAGGAATTTAAGGATGGCAGACGAGCTCCTCTGTGCATTTCGGCAATGTAGTTACCATGGGGATTCCTATTGTTAGAATGTACAACTACTTCCAAATATGTGGAACGGGAGACCTGATCAATCATGTGAGCAGTTACTGTATGATTTGGGGGCCTATTAGATCTTCTAATAGATGGGGCAAAGTCTGATTAGAATAGGTGATGCTTTTGTACCCAGGTACCAAGCCATACAAAGGTCTGTAGGTCAAAACAAGCACAATTGTACCCCAGAAAACTAACTGGGGTCCATGAAAATAGTGTTTTATAATCCTGATAACAATAATCAGTAATCACATGGATCAATTGTGATTCCTGAGTAGCCTTTAGAGCAGTGGTGGGTTTCAACAAATTTTTCGAACCTACTCTGTGGGTGTGGCCTCCTTTGTGGGAGTGGCTTGCAGGCCATGTGACCTGGTGGGAGTGGCTTGGCGGCCATGTGTTTTCTTTCTTTCTTTCTTTCTTTCTTTCTTTCTTTCTTTCTTTCTTTCTTTCTTTCTTTCTTTCTTCCTTCCTTCCTTCCTTCCTTCCTTCCTTCCTTCCTTCCTCTCTCTCTCTCTCTCTCTCCTTCCTTTTGTCTCTCTGTCCCTTTTTCCTTTTTTCTTTCATCTCTCACTTTTTTTCTTTCTTTTTTCTTTATTTCTTTCTTCCTTTCTCTTTCTCTTTCTATCTCTGTGTGAGTCTGTGTGTGTCTGTGTGCTTGTGTGTGTGTGTGTGCACGTGTGTGTGTGTGCATGTGTTTCAGTGGTGGGTTTCAAAAAAATTTCAGAACCTCTTCTGTAGGTGTGGCCTGTTTTCCGGGTCCACTGGTGGAACCTCTTCTAACCGGTTCGGTAGATTTGACGAACCGGTTCTACCGAACTGGTGTGAACTGGTAGGATCCCACCTCTGCTTTAAAGTTAACCTCGTGTAAAGTGAATTGCAGTAGTCTAGGTCAGTGTTTCTCAACCTTGGCAACTTGAAGATGTCTGGACTTCAACTCCCAGAATTCCCCAGAATGGCTGGGGAATTCTGGGAGTTGAAGTCCAGACATCTTCAAGTTGCCAAGGTTGAGAAACACTGGACTAGGTGGATGATAAGGAGAATAGGAGTAAGTGCAGTTTCTCTAAGGAAGGGGAGTAAGTCCAAGATAACCATGACAGCATCTATCCACTTATTTTGAGGTCCCAGGCCAAAATTAGTGCCAGGTAATAATGTAACATAATGGTTCAATCATTACCAAAAACGTTGCTAACGCTGAATCAATTCTATGGTGAATCTGAATGATCTTGTTGACAACGTGGTGTGCAAACTGGTCACGTAGGTAATCTTGAGACTGCCCAATGGAGAATTTGCTCTGACCTAGGCTTCCCAAGATCATGAAGCAGACACCTCATCCCATAAAGCCTCTTTTATTTAGGTTAAAGGGAATTCCTCTCCAGCAAAGTCCCAGCAAACAGTCTTTCATGAGATTTCACATCTACAGATCTTTATCAGGCTTGGAGAGTTGCCAGGCTGATATCTTCCAAAGGTCATGCTGTAGCAGCAATTACTTGGTGAGAAGTCAGGAACAGATCTTCACCCTAATGAATTGAACTACTTGTCCCTTGCAAACTGCCCTCCCCTTTTGCTCCCCTTCATTCCCTATGGGAGGGCCCATTCATTGTCCACCTGTGCCTTTACTCCCGAATTGGTCCTTGTTCCTTAACTGTTGCTTTCTCCTGGCAGCTCTGCACATGTGGACATTGGGAACAGGTTCCAGCTGTTCTTCTGCCCCACTGATATCTGACTCCGAAGGCAGCTGATAACTGTCGGATGGCCCTGGGCCCCTCTCTGCCTCTGATGCAGAACACTCATCAGAGCCTTCCCCAGACTCCAGGACTGGCCCTTGTTCCTCCCCGACCTCCTCACTGTCTGACTCTGCCACCAGCTCCATTGGCTGTTGGTGGGCCACAACAGAATTGGTAACCCTAAACAAGGCTGCTGGATGACAATCCACCAATGTAGTTAGTGAGGGAGGAGGATAGGCATACTTCACTTTCCTAATCACTAAGGGATAGGCTCAAGGGATGGCCATGTAGGGTCAGGTTCATTTTTGTCTTTCTCTACTTTCTCCAGGTATAATTGTTGGTGTTTCCTCTTCTGCAGGGATTTACTAAACAAAGACGATGATTGGAATCCACCACCAGAAAGATGTCATTTAGGATCAATTATGTCCAGTGCCCAATTTGCCTTCCTTTTGCCAGTTGTTCACAAACACTTAATAGAACTAGCCGCAGTAGAGCTGAGAAATTCCATAAATTCATTCTCGAATCCATTTGGTGCTTAAGGCAAGCAATCTAATTAGACCTCACAATCCTACAGAGAACATAGGTGATTAATATTAACTATATTAATGAACGTCAAAAATATATTCTTATCTTTTTTTGTGACCAAATACAGTCAAATCTGTGTGGTATATCCAGCATGTTATGTGTGCAAAATACATAGATCAACTTAATCCAACAGATGCCACATAATCTCTTGATTTCTACTGATTTGTGCCTCAGATCATTTAGTGTAAAATTATGGATCAAAAGTGGCCTCACAGGTTTTCATTTCTGTTTTTGTTAGATGTGTATGTGTAAGATTGAAAGTGTTTCTTGCTTTCTATTGAAAGTCATTGTGCCATATAAACATCTATCCCCTTCTTACAATTGCAACAACTTTGATTCTGAATATGCAGTGAGCCAGAGCTACCCTCACTTTAGAAATTATTTGTCTTCTGTGAAAGGAAAACCCAACTGTTGCAGAATTACTCTACTAATTTCATACATTTCTATAAATATTCTACAAAAGATGGCAAGGCAAGATAATTTATACCGCAGAATGATAAAGAAGTGTCTTGCAGTGGTATGAAAACTAAACTATTTTTCTGGAGACTTATTTTTTTTTTCCAGTTTTTAAAATGCTACAATCACCATTTTCAGAAAATAGAGTCTTAATGTAACTAAGCTACATTTGGCAATGGTAACAACGTGAAACTCTAAAATATGCATTAGAATACAACCCCATAAATTATAATTGAGGATGAAAATATTCTTGCAAAGGGCAGAGCTTGTAAAATAACCCATTATTTTTTATGAAATGATGGAGCTCATCAAAAAAAAAAAAAAAATTACAATCACCAGCAAACCTATCAGGAAAATAAGCAAACAAAAAGTATTCAGTGCTGAAACTGCTCCTCCAGCGGGAGAAATGAAAAAGCAACTGTGTTTTAGTGGAACAGCTGAGTTATAAAGGAACGATCAGCTGACAAATTGAATAATAGACCTCAGAATGCAACACTGCCACCTCTATTGATACCAAAAGCAGATCCACTTTAATTCTAACTAAAATGCTTCAGTAGATGAAGTGCCTCATTGTAGCCCTCCCAAAAGTACATATTTGCCTCTTCTACGTTATAACTAGTGTATTAATTTCAAAGGTAAATTTAATAAATGGGTTAACACACATGTCAAATGGGTAAGTAACTTCAAAATAGCAAAATGGTTGCTTTTAAAATTAATTTTCATTGATTAGGTAAAAAAAAAATTGCATTATGTTTTTTACTGTATCTAGGGGGGAAAAAACAAAGTTTTTTGTTTTGTGGAAACAAAATATCCACACATAAAAAGACAAGAATGTGCTTTGATTCGTCAGAAACAAGAATCAAATAATGAAAGTTTACTCCTCAGTTATTTTTACTAGGTATATGTACTGACTTTACAGTTGTAGAGACTAATTTGGTTCTGCACCTAATAACGGCAGCAAGACTGTTGGTGGCGCAATACTGGAAGAAGGAAGACTTGCCTACAACTCAAGAATGGACATTGAAAGTCACAAACGTAGCCGAGATGGCTAAAATATCGGCATATCTTAAAGATCACTCAAATGAGAGATATAAACGAGACTGGAAAAAATGGATTGCCTATATACAAAATAAACACGGGACCAAGAAATTCCAGTTAGCCTCTGCTTAAGATCAGAAATGATTCAAATTGTTTAAAGTTAGTTCAGCAAGAAGATGCTAAGGTCAACGTAGAGATGTCATTAATTTCTTTATTTCTTTTTTCTCAATAGATTTTAGACTGTGTTTGTTAAAAATCCATACCGTGTACGGGTTCTGGGAAGTCGGGGGGGGCAAGGAGGGGGTAGGGGGTGGAGGGAGGGAGGGGCATACAAAAAAAATGTACTTCAATGTTTTAATGATTGACGAATGATGAAATATTTGTGTTTTAAAAGAAATAAAACCTTTGGAAAAGGAAAGAATGAATGTGCCCGCTGGAGACCTGAGTTCAGAAGGAGCTCTTCTCAAAGGATCTGCTTCTGAACATAGGCAGAGTACTGAAGGTTTATTGATCTACCTACTTAAGATAGGACATCTCATTAAATTAATGCTCATTAAAACAGTAGTACCATTGTTTCAAAAAAAGATAAAGCTTAGCCCATGTATCAATAAATGCTGAAATTCACCGTATCTGAAGTAAAAGCTGCATTTTAAAAGAAATATGTGAACAACGAATCTCACTTTATTATCACTGCTTGTTGAAGAGAGGGAAGCACAATAGAGAAAGAAAAGCAGGATTTTTTTTCCCATCTGTCTATTAAACAGAGAGATTCATTTCACTTACAACAGGTTGGTTGAGAAACAACCACAGGTAAGGTGTATGGAGATCTTTCTTTTCACGGATCTCTTACCATTTCCCCAAGTAGTTGAAAGGGAACAGAGATGGCAGAAAAGTAACTCTGTTCTTAGTCTAGAACAGTGTTTCTCAACCTTGGCAACTTGAAGATGCCCGGACTTCAACTCCCAGAATTCCCCAGCCAGCGGATTCTGGGAGTTGAAGTCCGGACATCTTCAAGTTGCCAAGGTTGAGAAACACTGTTCCACCACAAATGCACGCACAACAAAAGTGCGCCTGACTAAACCGTGGTGTCTAAAGCGCGGTGACAAAACCGTGCGACGAATGAGCGACTAATTAGCCCTAAAGCGCGCCGACAAAAGCACGCCGACAGAAGCGCGCTGTAACGCAACCCTAAACCTAACCCTAACCCTAACCCTAACCCTAACCCTAACCCTAACCCTAAACCTAAACCTAAACCTAACCCTAAACCTAACTCTAACCCTAAACCTAACCCTAAACCTAATGCTAAACCTAACTGTAAATCTTACCTTAAATTAAATTGCGCTTCTGTTGGCGCGCTGTTGTCGGTGCGCTGTTGTCGACACGCTTTTGACATCGCGGTTTTAGCACCGCGGTGTTGTCAGCGCGCTTATGATGTTCGCGCTTTTGATGGGTCACGTAGAAACACTGGTCTAGAATGTTGATCATTACAGTGTAGAGATCTTAGTAATTCTCTGTTAAATCCATTGAAAAGCAAAGCACCTTTCCGTCTGTAGAAAATATTTACAATAAACAGATAAGCCCTTCCACACAAATTCACTGGAGCTTTCAAAAGGGGCAAGGTTCATCCTCTTAGATCCAGGGTGCTCATTTTCTCATTAGTTATTCTATATGAGTAAGGGAAAAAAGTTTTTTTTTAAAAAAAAAATTAATTACCCTTGCCGGCAAGCCAATTTGTATTTTTAACAACCACGCTCTTTACAAGACACCTTGTATTGCAATCCTGGAGTTTCATTCAGTTCAATTCAGCTGTAATTACAGCTGTCAGTTCCTCTGCACTTTCAATAGTACCGACAATGCCTTGCATTTGCAAAGATGATTTTATTAATGGGATTGATTTTGTTTTAATTGCGCAAGCTTGGGGTTATTAGAGTGAATGCACAATCCCAGTTCCAATTTGTTAGGCTATGTATCTACTCCTCCTGCACCCTATTCTGAGAAACTGGCTTCTAAAAGGACAAGTTAATGAAAGCAGAAATCTGAGTGGGATACCTTCGAGGTAAGTATCACTGCTGTGAGTTTTTAATTAATGTATTAATATTAAAAAAAAACAGCAAGATAGAGAGAAGGAAAACATTTATTCATACTCAGCAGCACATGAATGCTAGTAGAAGCTATAATAAAGCAACACATTGCAAAAGAATATTGCATTGTTCTTTCAAATCACTAGAAGTTATATGTTGTAAAAGGAAAAAAAAAATATATCTAAAAGCCAAGGCATGAGCTGAAAAGATTAAACTTGTGATAAACTAAGCAAAACAAATCAAATTTATAAGATCCAACATCTCTAATGTTCTTCTTCTTTGCTTTCCAGATGGGAAATGAATTTGGTTCATTCAAGGTGAAAGAGCTACAAAATGGAACATTTTGAGTAATATTTCACTGTGCAAATGCCTTAGCAACTTAGTTCATACAAATGTGTTAAGCTGAGGATTTATTGCAGTAAGTTTCTGGGAAAGGTTGGCTGAGCCCACTGACTTTCACATTTCTGTCGTGAAATGTGTGACTCATCAGTAATTGTTTTACTTCTCAGGTCTGGAGTAATAATTTCTTTGGGGGATTTTGTTTTAAACTGTCTTCCTGGGATATCCACCTGGGAGTCATAGCCGAACTGCATTATAAATAAAATAAGCAATTGTTTGTCTTATTCAATTTCTGTCCCTACATCTCCTAACAATGCTTAACATTTGAGAGAAATATACAGCTATTACTAAGAAAAAAAATATATATTTGTTTTAAGTATGAAAATGTATGCCAGTGGAATAGGACTCTTCCACAATTATTCAGAATTGCTATTTAAGTGCATCAATGTGTTTTCAAAGTGTATCAAAATGTGATTATTGTCATCTTCAACATTTAAGGATTTTCACTGTATTTTAATTTTTAAGAGAGCCGAGGTGGTGCAGTGGTTAGGGTGCAGTACTGCAGGCCACTTCAGCTGACTGTTAGCTGCAGTTTGGCGGTTCAAATCTCACCGGCTCAGGGTTGACTCAGCCTTCCATCCTTCCGAGGTGGGTAAAATGAGGACCCGGATTGTTGTTGGGGGCGATATGCTGACTCTGTAAACTGCTTAGAGAGGGCTGAAAGCCCTATGAAGTGGTATATAAGTCTAACTGCTATTGCTATTGCTATTGCTAAGATGTAAAGGCTTAAAATCTTGAAATGGTCATTCCACTGGTATGTGCATCCTATAACTTTGCTGAGGATTGTAAACCAAATGTGTTTGTCTATGTATGCATGTGTGTGTGTGTGTGTGTGTGTGTGTGTGTGTGTCTTAGATTCCTACAACAATTCCCATGGCTGCAAATTAAGTATCTTTATCTTTAATGTCACAATAGTGAGATGGGCAATGGAAAAAAAAAAAAAAAGAAATGTGTTCATTTCTTTCCAAATAACTTTTTAGAAGTTAGGAGAACCCATCAGATAGAGGCACAGGTGAAATGAGAAAGCAGTAAAAACATAATATTAACAAGTACAACAAAATCGACTTGGTTGCTTGTTCATGCACAACGCTAAATAATGTACCAGAATATGGATTTGAAAACTATACCGAAGTATGTGTGCTGATCTGAGCATGTTATCAGCTTCCCTAAAGAACTTGGTGCTAAATGCATGAATAGTTATTTTAAACAAATAACCTGTAAGGATGTGAGGACAGGGCCTGCAATGTGCTGCACTAATATTCCATGCTCATTTTCCCAGAATGCCTATGGGCCTAGATCAGGGGTGGGTTGCTGCCGGTCACCGCCAGTTCTCACGAACCGGTTGGTCACTGGACTTGGAAGTAAGCCTTCCCCGCCCCCCATCCCTGTATACCCGTCCCGGCCGGACGATATTTTGTCCCTTCTGACTCCCTGTTGCTCAGAAAAGCAACTTTGGGAAGGTCATTTGCTAGCAGGCAGGTTCTAGGATGCCTGCTGCCACCAAAGGACCTTCCCGGAGTTGCTTTTCTGAGCAACGGGGAGACCAAAGGGACAAAATACCGTCCGTTTTCCCCGTGCTCAGAAAGGCAACATCAGGAAGGTCCTTTGGTGGCAGCAGGCATCCTAGAACCTGCCTGTTAGCAAAGGACTTAACTGGGCTTCCACGCAAACTAGACACATTTTTGGAAATAAAGATAGAACTGTCATCTGGCATCATTATCTCCCAACTGTTTTTAAGTAAACAATGAAATCAGAAGAGGAAAGAAGAGCAATGGTTTTGTAGTAGAATGTTCAGAGCATTGTGTCTGATGCCAGTACAATTTATGTTTGAAAACCCAACTCTACTTTTACTTCAATGTGATACAAAATCATCTTTTATGAGAAGAGTAACTGAGTGTGCCCATTCAGAAATTGCATATAGGGTAGGATATGGGATTGTCCAAAAGTGGTTACTTCTTTGTTTATTTCTACTTGCAGGTTATATGCAAATAGGCCTACATATCTGTTGTGGCCCAGCAGGAGCCGTTGGAGCTGCCACCAGACTCTGATAGCAAGGGGCCCTATGAGTCGGCTCTGGAGGATGTGGAGGACCCTGGACAGGGTTCCGACTCTGAGTAGGGCGCAGAGAGGCTGGTTGGCCACCAGGAGGTGCCTGAGCCTTGGAGTAGTGGGGAGGGGACAAGAGAGTGTGATCCTGACGTCATGCATTGGAGCAATGGGGAGGAGCCAAGGGAGTTGGTCCTGGATGCCCGGCAACGGAGGGCTAATAGGCATAAAGAACAGTTACGCAGTTACAGGAGATAATTGAACTCAGCTGGTGGTAATTAGGCTCCTCTCAAGACTATAAAAGGAATGGCTTTCCACACGCTCATCATAGGAATCAACATATTTACTAGAGCTGGAGAAACTATCGTGACTAGATTGGCAGGCTGGCTGCCAAGGTTAGTCTGTGCTGGATTGCTGCCAAGGTCTAGTCTGTGTGTTAATAAATCCTTGAAGTATCTTTGTCTCTGGTGTCTTTGGTGTAGGAAGAGGGGTGTCAGAACACATACCTATTATGCTATTCCCTCTTAAGGTGAGAAATGGTAGGTAAGCAAAATAATCCAAAGGAATTGCAGCTTGGATAAAGAAAAAAAAAGTAGGACAATAATAGTTAAACTTAGTTTATACCAACATCATAATTGACTAAGCCTCCTCAGAAATTTGTATCACTGCATGCCAGGCTTCCTTCTCCCACATTCCATATGTTTATTCTTATGTTCAGTCACAATTCATATATTACCTTTAAGTCTTCATAGGCTGCTAATCTGTACATAACTCTTCCTAAGCTAACCTAGCGCTTGATGGGTGCCTAAAGGCTACTGACCCTGGTTTAAAAAGTGACAAAATCATTTGGTATATCAAGATTTGTTTTGACCAAAAAGAGAAAAGATGGCTTTGGGGAAATAAAACTGCAATACTGTATCTTATTTTTGGGGAGTTATCTCCATTGTCTTTTTTCTGCTACACATGCATAGATCTTGGTTTACTCAGGGAGTAGGCTGCATGTAGCCATTTGGAGAAAAGAAATACACCAGCATAACACCAAAATATGACTAAATATGTACAAGGGGCAAATAGAAACTATTGCAATAATTTTTCAGGGATTGTGTGATCCTTTAAAAAAAAGGTCCATTTAAATTTTCCCCTCCTAGAAGACTGAAGTATTTTGAGAAATGTTTAAATGGGCAGAATATTATATTTCCCTAAAGGAGAAACATATTTCTAAAGGCAGAAACTCAAGAGTCTCAGCTCCCTGCCCACAAAAAGATACTAAGGTGAGGCCAGCCTTTAGAAATGCAGATTTGGTAATCCATTACTCCCAGAAGCAAGATCTGAACAAAGATAAGATTAGCCCTCAGCTAC
Organism: Thamnophis elegans; assembly: GCF_009769535.1. Taxonomy (NCBI): domain Eukaryota; kingdom Metazoa; phylum Chordata; class Lepidosauria; order Squamata; family Natricidae; genus Thamnophis; species Thamnophis elegans. The sequence goes on from NC_045544.1 coordinate 3,226,451, forward strand.
AATAGAAATTGTCCAACAAGCCCTTTCATTGCATCAGCAAACTTCAACCAAACTTGATTCAGACAAATGTGACCCCACATGGTCTCATGGGAGTCTGACGACAGCCAATAAAATACATTTCTTGCACAGGAACAGGAAGTTCAAGGGCAAGGCCCAAGAGAAGGTATAAATAACCCTCATTCTCAACTCCATGTGGCCAGCTACTCAGGACCTCAAACCCATGTGGCCCTGCTCATCAATAAACCATCTTTCCAATCGACCTCCATGTTTCCAGTGGCTTTCTCCCCACTTGGAACTGAACCAGATGGGTATTTCTTCCAACAACTGTTACAAGAGCCAGTTAGGTGTACCGGTGAAAGTATCTGGCTTTAAACTAGGAGACCATGAGTTCTTGTCCATTCTTGTCCTTAGACACCAAGTCAAGCAGGATCAGCCTTGGGCTACCTCGGAAGCAACTAAGGGCAAACCATTTCCAGAGTCTTGTCAAGAAAGCTGCAGAGACTTGTTCAAGCAGTTACCAGGAGTCAACACTGACTCCAAGGAATGCACACGTGCACACACACACACACACACACACACACACACATGCACACACACGCACGCGCACACACACACAGTTTCCTTGGAATGAATGAAGTATATTACTCCTTAATACATCGTTCATCTTTCAGTTCCTTTCAGAACAGAAACAGTGAAGCTGAAATAATACGTACTTGCCTTCCAAAATGCCTGTAAGTTGTATTAATGCATTCTTAGTATAATTCAGTGATTAGATACACTGTTATGCACATCTTTTTTTAAAAAAAATTATTTCTCTAGTAAAGCAATACAGAAGACAGTACACAAACTAATGGGAAAACTATCTCAAAAATTACCAAAACAAATTTTGCTTTTTTGGTAGCAACAATATAATTACTTTAAAGCTAGATTTACAAAAGTGTATTTTGGTTTATTACTGCACTATCCAGAAGGCATCTGCAGTGAATTAAAAAAAAATGCTGAAAAGTATTTAGTGCAAATGACACTAAAAAAACAACTACAATTACTCTAAAGTTTGATTTACAGAAATTTGTTTTGGGCCTATTGCTAATCTTGAAGCAAACCCTCCTCTACTGTGTTTTGTGAGAGCTATTAGAAAGAGTTAAATCCAGAATGGGGGCAAAAACAGAGAGAAAAAGTTGGGCAGAGTTAACTTTCTTGCCACTGCTTTCTCTGGCAGCTCTTGTAACCCTGGAAAAGGGTTCATATATAGAACCTGGATTTTTGTTGACTGAGGCAGACTAGAATGTAAAATTATCTACTAAATATAAGCAAAGGATGAGAATTTCTTTACAGCCTGGATCCAGTAGTCTTTTCAACACTATGTCTATAACAGAATTCCCTGCCTAGGCATACCATGCTAGCTTATAATCATCATATTTGTCCATTTTAGTACATGGACTTCTGTTAAGTGCTCTTCAAAGTTGATCCCTCAAACTTTAGTTAATTTAGCTCCTAAACCAAGATCCAGGACTAAGGATAGAATCATAGGCTTGGAAGAAACCTTGGAGAATTTCTATTCCAGGCCAGCAATCTTCAAACCATCTCAGAGAAATGGCTGTCATATCTTTGCATCCTTCTAACTTGTCCTTTAAATACTTATGACAGATTTGGGAAACTATATTCTGTAACACTCTGCCCTCCTGCTTCCATATGTCTTAATAAACCAAGGACGTTTGATGTGAATTTTTTTTCCCCAAGAAGTCAGAATTAGATCAAATATATTTTATGCAAATATTTATGAGTCATCATTCAAACTTAAAGTAAATTTTCTCATGCATGTTGTTTTAGCTACGTTGCATAACCTGAGGTAAGGAAGATGAAAGAATGAAGCAGATAGAAATAGAAAAATATGAATAGCTTTTCAGCTGGCAGTAGCATTTTTCTTACTCTCTATCTCAAAAAGATGGTTAAGCATCAGTAGGAATTCTCAATAGTCATGAAATGCTGTGAAAGGATTGATCAAGTAAATGTTAATGAATAATTATAGTATCATTAAAGGAAATGTTATAACTATCCAATCAGTGAACATAGAAATTCTTCTTTAGCACAGTTAATGATAGGTTTGAAAAGGTGACAACGGCTTCTTTAATTATACCATAACCAGTGAGGTGTTTTTTTTTCCCCAGTCACAGTTTTTGTGTCATGATTTTTCTACACCTGGCCAGCCATGCATATCATCTCTAATAGGTTATATTCTATTCCCTTTTCTCTTTATCTTCAAATGGGAGATTGCAATTGTTTTAACTTGGCCATTTTACTCCCCTATTATTGTGTTAATAAATATTATTAAAACATATTTATGATTTTCATATTTCATTTTCTAGCTAGCATTGTCCCTGCAATCTCTCATTTTCCCTGTTTATCTTTCATCACTTGTTCTATATATAACCTCCTGCTTCTCCTCCTATTTCATTGACTAGATTTTTTTATAATGTAACCGGTATGTGTTATCTGAACAACACATAGGCAAGCACATGTCTGTAATTCAACACTGTAGAGATTCTCAAATTGACGAGCTTGTTTTGAGCCGAGGTGGTGCAGTGGTTAAATGCAGCACTGCAGGCTACTTCAGCTGACTGCAGTTCAGCAGTTCGGCTGTTCAAATCCCAACAGGCTCAAGGTTGACTCAGCCTTCCATCCTTCCGAGGTGGGTAAAATGAGGACCCGGATTGTTGTTGGGGGCAATATGCTGACTCTGTAAACCGCTTAGAGAGGGCTGGAAGCCCTATGAAGCGGTATATAAGTCTAACTATTGCTATTGCTAACTATTGCTATTGCTATAAAAGACACAGATATTTGTATCCCACAGAAAACAAATCAAGAATCCTTTGGGAAGTAGTATAGATTGCCTTTAATGAAACCACTGGAGACATGAAGGTGACATGATTCATTTGCCAAAGCTAATCAAGGACATCAAATTTGCCTTCCTAAAGCAACTCAAGCCTGCATCCTCTCAATCTCCTCCAATGCTGGCCAAAATGATCAGGTTTGGGATTGCTTGAAGCATTAGCCGAGGTTTCCCAGCATGGAAGTGCTTTGGCCAGCTCCTCTCAGCCTTTTTAAACTGTGCTTCTGCAAATCAAGATGTTGACCTCTTTTGAACCACTCAACACTTCCCAAATGAAAAGCTATAGCGTCTCCAAACCTTTTTATAAATGAATGTTTCATGATTAATTCACCCCACCATACAACTTTTGTGACTAAGACAGCCGACCAATGGTGACCATTTTGATTTCATCCCATTCTCTCAAAACTCCGAACTTCAAAATTCGCCAAAGTTACCGTATCTTCCATTGGTTTAAAGCTGTGGTTTATGCATATAATTGCAACCTAAAATCCTTATTCTCTATTTAAAACCAACAAGATTCAAAACATACTTTGTTAAGCATAAATTTAACTATTAAGCTTTTAAATCACTAGAAATTTCTGAACTGTGCCCCTTTGATCTTTTAATTTAGGGTTAAAATGGTCAGACTTTTGACTAAATAATGTGATTCTACTTCACTGATTCTTGCTTTTTAAAATTTAGAACAGTTATTTCAGGAATATGAATATTAAATAACTCTGTGAAATATATATTTGTGAGTTTTCTATGCATAACAGGTACGGTAGGTGATAGAGAATTCAAAATATTAACATCTGACATATACATGTGAGCAATAATTAATATACTAATTAATTAATCACTAGAAAATTATTTCTTGATAATTACATTCTTGCTCTTCTGCAAACATTGGGGCATCATACATAAGCAATTCAAATGTTTGGGAAGAGCTTCTGCATAACCAAAAAAACCACCACATTTTTATTGTAAACCAAATTGCCTCATGCTGTAACATGGAGTTTTTGTTTTCTAGGAAAAGAAGGCAGCACGTGACATTTATTTATTTTTTATCTACATTGTCTTTCATTTTTAAATCTGCATTTCAAACAACAGTGGCTTTTGTAAAGAGTTCAGAACAAGCTTTTTTTTTTAAAAAAAAAGACGGAGTTTCAAAAGGTTTAACTTGACTGGTTTCTGCTGATCTTTTCTTATTAAAGTGAAAATGCAATATACAGTTTTGACTGGGAGCAACATCCCCAAAAAATCAAGGTAATTGTAAAATAAATAAAAAGGTACACTTACAGCACAAAAGTTCAGGCCAACGCCAAACACAAACAATGAAAAACTAATTATCCTAACTACATAATATTTTAAAATACATCAGTAGCAAAAATCTTATCTCTCCGCTATACACTTCTGTTCTGATCCCCTCCTCCGTCCAGTAACGAATGGTGAGACAAGCTTAACTGGAATGTACTTTAATAGCAAGACACCCAAACCTCCATGGCTGAAAGCCAAGCAGAACAAACAGATAAGGACCTTGGCAGCAACTCAGACAAACTCAGGCAGCAATAAACACAGATAAGGCTTGGCAGCAATCCAGCCTGCCAAGCTCACAGTAATGTACTCCGACATACAATTCCTGTGTTGACTTCTGCAAAGAGGGGCGTGTGCACAAGTAGCTTTTTATAGTCTGCAGAGGTGCCTAATGACCACCAGCTGAGTACAATCACCTCCTGTAATTGCGTAATTGTTCCTGACGCCTAGTAGCTCTTCGATGGCGTGCATCCAGGAACAACTCACTACTGACGTCCGGCTCACTCTCCCTTGTCTCCTCCCCACTGGTCCAAGGGTCAGGTGCCCCCTGGTGGCCAACCAGCCTCTCTGCGCCCTGCTCAGAGTCGGAACCCTGTCCAGGGTCCTCCACATCCTCCAGAGCCGACTCAGAGGGCCCCTCGCTGTTGGAGTCTGGTGGCAGCTCCAACGGCACCTGCTGGGCGACAACACCCTTCTATGGATAATTAGCAAAGAGGGCCATTTTGGTGTATTGGTTAAGGCTCAATCTTAGAAACTGGGACCTTGTGAGTTGTAGTTTCATGTTAAGCATAAGCCAGCTGGGTGACTTTGTCCCAGTCACACTATTTAGCTCTGGGGGGGGGGGGAAGTAAGGGCAACTACTTGCAAAATTGATGCCAAGAAAACCGTAGAGATTTATTCAGATAGTCGTTAGGAGTCAACATTAATTTAAAAGTGGACATGTGTGTGTACACATATGCACATATGCACACACACACAGTTGCTTTCTGAAGAGAAATATCTGGAGGAAGATAAACTTAATATGCACATACAAAAGAATATCCTACCCAGAAAGACTGATTTTAAGAAGTGGGGTGAGAGGTTTATTTATTTACTTAGAACATTTATATGCCCATCCAACTCAACCAGAATACAAAACCATTAAATAAAAATAGAAAAACATAATGCATATCCTTAAAAGTTCATCAGTCATGGTTAAGGGATGAATTGACTCGAGGGACACATATTTGCCTGCAGCTGTGGTCTTGATGAAGTACTGGAGGCTTTGATTTCAAAATCCTTTGTCTTTAATAGCCAGTGCAGGAACTGTATTTGAGCAGTAATAAATCTTAGTAGTTGATTAAACTTTTTTTATATCATTCTATTTTTAGAGCCCCGTAGTAAGGCAGTTAAGACACATAGAATGCAGATTGTCTCAGCATAAACAATCCACATTAAGGGCACATTAACATTTCAAGACTTTTAAAGAAATTGCATGGATAATAAAGCACCCCAGGGAACTGTAATCTTTGACACTTATCAGCCTGATGGTGTAAATTAGTGACCTAAGTAAAACATTATAGAAATAATTAGTTATAGGTCACACAATGACACCTCCCAACAATCAAATGCTTTATCATGTTATTTTTAGTAGGGCAAGCTCTCAGAATATTGTCTCCTTTGAGACGGATGTTGGCACTTCAAAAGCAGGATTCCATCATGCTGTGTCGACTTATTAAAAAAAGAAAAGAAACACTCCATATTCTAAACAAAAAAATATATATTTCATTTCCATCTGTTGGGAAGAAATAATATACAGAAATGTGGCACAAAATTCCACGTAATGGAAGGATTATGCATTAGACAACTGTTTCCAAATCACACTCTTCAGCAGAAAAGGCTTACTTCAGATCCTGTCTGCCAAGGAATTTGGGCCAGTGGGGTCCAAGAGAAGAGACTTTTCTGCTGTGGCCCCATCTTCTGGAGTATTCTACTACTGGAGATGAGATCAGACCTCACACTCCTGGCCTTCCAGAAGAGCTTAAAACCTGGCTCTGCTTCCTGGCCTTGACCCCAATAGGGGTGCACTACGTTGTGAGTGGTTATTGGGTTGAGAATAGATCCCCAGCCCTTCATTGCCCAACCTCTTGATTTTTAGCTTTCTATTTAATCCTTTAAATTTTAATTGTTTAACAATTTTGCTTAATATTTTTTACCACATTGTAAGTTTATCACATTGTAAGTTACCCAGAGTCTCTGTAACAGTCAGATGGGCAGCATATAAATTAGAGGTCAGTCTACGTGATCACCATTACTTAATGTTTGGGATAAACCTGGAGACAAATTCTGAATAAGGACACACACACACACACGCATATGTATGTATGTATGTATGTATGTATGTATGTATAGATAGATAGATAGATAGATAGATAGATAGATAGATAGATAATAGATAGATAAATAGATAGATAGATAGATAATAGATAGATAGATAGATAGATAGATAGATAGATGATAGATAGATAGATGATAGATAGATAGATGATAGATAGATAGATAATAGATAGATAGATAGACAGACAGACAGACAGATATTATATATATATATATATATATATATATATATATATATATATATATATATATATATATATATATATATATATTTGTCTGTCTGTCTGTCTGTCTGTCTGTCTATCTTCTATCTATCTATCTATCTATCTATCTATCTATCTATCTATCTATCTTCTATCTATCTATTTATCTATTTATCTATCTATCTATTTATCTCTCTATCTATCTATTTATCTAGACAGATTATATATATATATAAAATATCTAACACTTTTGTTTCCTATTTAGCAATATTCATTTTACCTTAAAAATGACTTCTGTTTCCTTTATTCCAAGAGCATAATAGAAAATATGTTTTTCTTTTATCTATAATTGTTATCATATGTGTTTGTGTGTGTCTGTGTGTGTGTCTGTGTGTGTGTATGTGTCTCTGTGTGTGTGTGTATGTGTCTCTGTGTGTATGGGGAAATGGAGAAGCAGCATAGGTAAAAATCTGGCAGCATATTTCTCTACATTGCAGACATTTTTAAAAGGCAAATGGGTTGCTTATTCCAGAAAAAAAAAAATCCGATTTGTTTTCATAAATATTCAGGCTATATTGGGTATTTTAAGAGCTTTTTGCAGAAAATATAGGGTTCTTCCAGTTTTATGGAATTGTAATTTTTAAAGCACTATATAAACTTACTGACATTTTAAATACTTGAACAGATTTTATGGCTATATGGTAATGGGAATTTCAAACCATTCATAGCACTAATTAAATTTTATATATTATGCATATTGCACTACATTACATTGGACTGAATTGTATTACATTATATTTCTACACCAACAAATTTACCAAGACTCACAGCAGATTCCAGTTATCCATGAAACATACAATAATTAAAAACATCAACAATAAATATAATTAAAATAATTAGCAAAATCTCAACATAATTACATGAAGTGATAAGCTGTTAAAATCAATCAACAAACATAACAATAAAAATAAAATCAACCAATCAATATAACAATAAAATAGCATTAATGGCAAAAGTTAATCAACAAACACGATCTGAAAGAGTTCTGTCTTTGGTTCCTTTTCTAACATTCTTTTAGAAGATGGTAAACTTATCTGTAAAGGAAACAGTGTTCTCTGGTCCTGGACTCTTCACATAATTGAAGTCAGGAAAAAAAAAACAGTAGCCTTTTCCAAGATGAACAGGTTGAATATGGTCATGAAAACACCTTTGAAGGCATTTATGCTTTACAAAATTTAAGTGCTGTCAAAACCAGCATTTTGAATTGCATCCAGAAATTGAATGGTAACCACTTTAGGACTCACAGCACTGATGTTTTATATTGCCAGTAGCCATTACCTTCCAGTAATTTGGACTCTTCATTTTACACCAACTTCAGTGTCCAACTATTTTTTTTTTAAAGCAGCCTTGTGCAGAATGTATTAGAGTAATGTAAACAGAAAGGAATGAAGGGTTCAGGTAGGGCCACAACATACAAAGGACCTCTTGGCCCCAACCTTCACCTACCCATCCAGTTGTAGCTGTGAGTCCAAGAGGGCAAAAAAACATCCAACACGCAAACCGGAAGTTCGGGAACAGAAGCACACTCGTGTACTTTTAGAACCTGAGGCGAAAAATGTTCACCAACACTGCCCTATGTGAAGCTGCTAGATAACTGTTCACAGATGCTATAGAAACACAATCATAATATAGGCTCAAATTTGGGTTCATACCCATGGTTGGTCATACACAGTTCTTGTCTCCTTTTACCAAAGCTGCAAGCGATTGTGGGTATACCTAGGTACACCCACGTTACACCTCTCCTTCGTGAGCTGCACTGGCTGCCCATTGGTCTCCGGACACGCTTCAAGGTGCTAGTCGTTACTTTTAAAGCCCTTCATGGCATCGGACCTGGTTACCTGAGAGACCGCCTCCTGCCAATTACCTCCCAAAGACCAATTCGATCGCACAGACTAGGCCTTCTCCGGATTCCATCTGCCAGCCAATGCCGGCTGGTGACCCTCCCGGGGGAGAGCCTTCTCTGCTACAGCTCCGGCCCTCTGGAATGACCTCCCCATTGAGATCCGGACCCTTACTACCCTCCCGGCCTTCTGTAAAGCTACTAAGTCCTGGCTGTTCCAGCAGGCCTGGGGCTGTTGAAGTATCCAGCCCCACTTTAATTGTGAATGTTGTTGTATTTTAAATTTTGTATTGTCTTATTTATCCCCCTTCCCTTTTTATTGTAAGCCGTCCGGAGTCCTTCGGGAGTGGGCGGCATACAAAACTAATAAACTAAACTAAACGAGTATCACTTTTTTGTTTCACCTTCTGGAGCTTCTCAGTAAATCAAACGGCCTATTAGAAATGGTGCACAGAGACCACTCAAGGAGCAATCACATTAATGATTCAGATTTAGTCTTATTGTCAGTGGCTAATCACTGAAACTCTCTGAAAATCGTTGGGAATATTCCCCAACACCCACCAGAATCCATAAGGCCTTCATGGTAGACCATTCAAATTGACTTGTTTCTCCTGCAGAGATCCCAGGAATGCCCTGCAGACATTCGAGTTTCAAGTTTCATTTTATTTATATGCCGCCCTATTCCCACATTATCGAAACCAGGAACTGACCAGGCCAAGCAAAAAACTAAGATAAATGTCTCCATTTCCAGATCATCAATCAACTAATCTGAGGTAAACACAATGTGTTTAGTTGAATTGCCAATATTTATGAAGCCCAAAATTACTTGATTTAAGCCCAATTGCCATAGAAGCCATGAATGTGGAAGCCCAGCCAGATCATCCAGCATTAGAAGACGGTAGAATTGTAACATCAGCTCTCAAATCAGATCAAGAAGCTTTGGTTTGGCTAGAATTTATGAAATACATTTATTTATTCATTCTTTCTTTCATTCATTCTTTCATTCTTTCATTCATTCATTTATGAAATGCATGTAAATATTATACTAATGTATATAATGCAAACATTATTTTTGTCTGTGACATTTCTATATTATTACGTACTCTGCATTTGTCTCTCTTTATACACAACAAACTATTGTATGTACATCTTGCATTGACAAGAAACATTATCATTTTTCATTTGAGAACCTAGTATTTTTTTTTAAAGAAGTAACACCTTTCCAAGTAGGAGGCTTCTCTAATTTTCCAGGGTGCAGATCTGTATAGGATTTCTAATCTGCAGTTCAGAATGGATAACTTATTTATCTGATGAAAAAATGGAGCTATAATTATCATACATACAATCATCAAGAATGGAAACAGAGACGGCCTTGAAGCATTAACTCCCACACTTAATGTGAGACATTATGGAAAGGCTGGGAAGGAATGGAGGAAAAATCAAATACAAAAAGTCAAGAGACAGGGGAAGTCAGTTGATAGTTCATCTCATAAACAGCAATTTAGCCCAGGGGGAGAAAAACCTGAGAAAACTTTCCAATTATCCAGAAATTCTACCTTAGTGATAGGGTTGGACCTCCTAAGAGGCCCAAGATCAATATTTATTCAAGGCTATGGAGTATATGTGCAAGACAGGATGCATTAAAATAGAGAAATCTGTATCTTTATATATACATATTTGTATGTATGCTTGTCTTATTGTTTACTGTATTTTTCTATGCATTTTTTATTTAATAATTTGTAATAATTTATATAATAATTTATTATTATATGTTGCCTATATGCCAGCCACTCAGTGATAAAATAAGAAGTAATTTATTTATTGTCCAATTTTATCTAAACCTCTACCGAGAAAGGAGATCAGAAAATGGATTTCCTCGTTGATTAAGGGAATTTATTGAGTGTGTTTGTGTGTGTGTGTGTGTGTGTGTGTGTGTGTGTGAGAGAGAGAGAGAGAGAGAGAGAGAGAGAATATGCTATCAGCACAAAGAGAGGCATGATTTTCACCAATGTCCCCCTCCTCTATAACTCGCCTGGCTTCCAAAATCTTGAAATAGAAGTGAAGCAGTATTTTTAAGTAGAATAATGAAGACATTGTGTGAAATGAATTTTTTATGATTATTTTCTTTCTTTTCCACTAATATAAATTTCAGAAGACAAAATAATGAGTTGGTTTATTCTAATGGTTCCTCTTTCTCATAGCAAGGTAGTGTATATAAATCAACATAAACATGGACAAATAAGACTCTATCAAAAATTTACCAAGTGCTGTCAAGGAATACAAAGCGACCAGCTGTGAGATGTGAGATTGGGAATCAATATTTGAGAACTGAAAAACCAAGATTTGTTTGAAATACATATTCTGAGCAACATGACCAGCTGAGGACTGTTTGACTAGCTGCTGTGATTGTAGAAATTTACAATCTAAATTTAAATTTAATCACAGTCTAAAAAGGAATTTACAAGATTCAGCAACAGCAAAATACTACCTCTATGGAAACTTTATGTTTCAGATGTCTTCCATTTCCCCCAATTTCTTTATAATATATTTGTGGGGTGTCCACTGGTTGGGTTAGCGAAATGAAAGTAAAAATACCCCTTCTTAAGGTGATGGACAGCTTTTCTGCAAAGCTCCCCCAAGAATAGCTTTGATGTTTCTCTTTATTCTTCTTTCCTCTTGTTTTAAAGTGGGTTTCCCCCCCCCCTAAATTTCTGTCAGCAGAAAGTAAGTGTTTCCCCCACAACTCCAGGAAAGTTGTGACAGTCCTACAGTGATGGTTGAGCAATAGAAGAAGTGTTTTCATCCTACTCCTAACTTCCCTATTGGCAGAAAAGTGTGGAAAAAAACTGTTGAACCATCACTTCATGGAGGAACAGGTCTCTTTGATGTCAAGACAACACTTCCTTTTCTCTCCCAACATTGTAAGCATTATTGTCCTCCTTTTTTGTGAAGTACCCATGGTTCGCCCATGAGGCCAATGTTGAGAAAAGACACGGACATGAGCTTTCTCGGGATGAGGCGACCCAGATTGGGGTCTGGAAGCCCCTTTTATTGAGATAGGACAAAGGCAGGAGGAGCAATCAGCATGTGATTTAAGACAGCCTGTCAAACTACAATTGCTAATCTACTGCTCAGGGAAGTTATTTCTATATATGGTCAAATCCTGGGCGTCGTTGGGTAAGGCACATCTAGAGTGAACTATCAGGATGTTATGTTATGAACTATCAGGATGTTATGTTATGAACTATCAAGATGTTATGGAGTTTGTATTTTCCTGTGTGGTTCAGCGTGGCTGCTCATGCCCTGTTATGCACTGGGCCATGGGTGACCGCCACACCTACACAAGGAGTTATATGACAACACTTTTTCCTGCTAATTTCTAGTCAAATACTTGCAAATTGTATGTGTGGGGTGAGGTGGGAGAAATCTCAAGTCATTCAAGTCAGTGTTGACTCCTGTCAACTCTGAAGTTTTTTCTTGGCAAGATTTTCATCCGTGGTTTGCCTTTGCCTTCTTCTCAGGGCTGAGAGAAAGTGACTGGGCCAAAGTGGTGGTGGGTTTCAATTTGTTTTACAACTGGTTTGCTCATGCATGTCCATGGGATGTTTCTGTGCATGCGCAGAAGCATCCTGGTGGTTGGCGGAGCCTTCTGCCGTCACCACTACCGGTTTGCCCAATCCAAGACAAACCGGAAGAAACCCACCTCTGGCCCATAGTTGTTTCTGTGTCCAAAGTGGACACAAATCATGCATGAGCTCTCATTCTCTAGCTTGATGACTTAATATCTAGCTCAAACTGGCTCTCGATCTCATTTTATGCTATATCATTTTCAGCTACTAAGTGATATAAGAAGTCCAAGGAAATAATAGCAATAGCAGTTAGACTTACATACCGCTTCATAGGGCTTTCAGCCCTCTCTAAGCGGTTTACAGAGTCAGCATATCGCCCCCAACAACAATCCGGGTCCTCATTTCACCCACCTCGGAAGGATGGAAGGCTGAGTCAACCTTGAGCCGGTGAGATTAGAACCGCTGAACTGCAGATAACAGTCAGCTGAAGTGGCCTGCAGTACTGCACCCTAACCACTGTGCCACCTTGGCTCTATAATGTTTACCTGGTTACAATAATAGTTGTAGTAGTTTACCTAGTTACAATACCTAGTTCATAAAATAATAAGGGGCTTATTTTTGCAGAACTTGCATTGATTGAACTTCAGACAGATTTGTCTTTGTATACATTAGTTTTATATTTAATATTTGATTTTTCTTAGTTACTGGCAAGATTCCTTCCTCAGAATCACTTCTGTCACTTTTTTAATCCTGGTACATTGGCTGGATAATGACATTTTATATTTTTTGTTAGAACATCAACAATTTTACATTTAAGTTTTTTTAAAAAACTTCCAGAGGGAGACCATCTGGACCCAATCATTATTATTATTTTTGCTTTAGTTTTCTAAAACTTCATCATTTCTCTTTTCTATTTGTCTCATGCTACCAGGTTCCCTTTTAAAAAATGTTAATTCCGACATGTCCAGATATCTGCCCATTTTTTTTTTTCTGTACTGAAGAAACATATGCACACAAAAGCCTTCTTTAGTAGTTTCTTTTTTATCCAACAAGATGTTGTCTCCCCAGTTGTTGTTTTTATTATTATTATTATTATTATTATTATTATTATTATTATTATTATTTCTGAAGTGTTTGTGTTTGAGTTTTTTATATGGTTCTTAATTTTGTTAGACCAATTTGCTTCACAGAATTATTTCTGATATCGTTTTTTTTTATCCTTTCTCTTTTCCCATATAGGAAAAGGCTTCAATTTTCTGAAAGAACTTTTTTTCCCCCCCAAATCCCTTCAGCTGGTGTCTCTGACCATATATTTCACCCCTTGTGAAAAATACTATATTATATCATTATCTTCTATCATTTGTTATATAACTGTGATGATACTTAGGGAAAGTTTTCATTGCTGCCATATTTATAAAACTGCCAGGAACATTTTAAATGACAATTATTTTTGTCTTCTACGTGCCCAATTCTATAATAATATAGCTGACCGTGTTTCCCCGAAAATAAAACAGGATCTTATTTTCTTTTGACCCACAAAATATGGCTTTGGCCTTATTATCAGGGGAGGACTTATTGTTTTGGGGTTGCCGGGCGGCTGCTCTCTTGCGAGCGGACTCACAAAGAGCCAGGCACAGGCTCAGGGGTGAACGGCTGTGCTGCGTTGTCGCAGCAGCGCAACACAGCAGCCATTAAGCGACCACGCTCACAAGCAGCCACCCAGCAAACTCCCTTTTCAGCCGGGCACAGCGCCATTCACTGACCTAGGGGTATTGCCAAGTCGCGTGAGCACCTGTTCGCCGCCACCCAGCTCCCGCGGCTTGGCACCTTCGAAATGCCAGTGAATGGCGCCCTGCACAGCTGGAGAGGGGGGGTTGTATGAGCAGCTGTTCCGCTCCCTCTTGCGCACCTCCCAACCTCACGATGCCCTGGCCCGTCTCTCCCTGCAGAGCCAGGGCACCTCCGCTTAACTTAACAGGGCCCCTAACTTCCTGCAAATATCTCTTACCTCAGAAGTTTAACTTCCTGTTGGCCTCTCTTACTTTAAGTTTAAATTCCTGTGAATATCTTTTACCTCAACTTTAGCTTCCCGTGAATATCTCTTACTTCAACTTTCATTGGGTGGATACTGTATTAGAACAGAAATAAAATATGTAATGGGAACAATATATTTAACGGCAGTAATAGAAATGACTATTAAAATCATTGGACAAGTTTAAGACAAGCTTTTTTTCTCTTATGGATTGGGCAAGGAACATCCTTACAAGTTATAAAGGCATCCCCACTTATTTGACAGGGAGAAGTTGACTTCTTTTATGACCTACAGTGGATAATACATATATTATCTAGAGAATTGATATGTCCGTCCACTCACTTCCAGGTAGATTACAAAAAAATAAAAAAGCAAATATATAAAGAGTAAAAACAATAACTCTTCCCCCACCTCCACCCCCAGTGACAACAAGCAATCAATATTTGCCTAAACTGTTATTTGATCAACAGGCCCATCATTTCCATAGAAAATTCACTCAGGAACGAGAGGTGGGCCTTGATTTGGCAAAACAATCATTTGCTGTCTGAAATGGGGCTTGTTCGCCTCCTCATGGTGCACCCTGGATAGCACGGAAGTATGAACCAAATGACTAGAAACAACTGGAAGCCAGACTACATTGAAAAATTGACAGTTAACGACAGATGGCAGTTAGACATCTTTGTAGAACTCCTGGCTCTCTAAAAATACGTGGCAACGGATAAACAACATCAAGAGCTTATATCGGCTCCAGGTCTTATTTTTTTCAACATAGACCAACCTGGACATTTGAACTACTATAAGTCCATGCCATGCGCTGAATAAATAAACTCTCTGAAATGATTTTGCCCCTTTTCCCCCCAATTTATAGGACAACCCCATCAAAAAGCAATATATCCTTCTACTTCTCTTTGTGTTATGTGCTGCTTGATTGGCATGAAATATTCTGTGAGATTGGTAAAATTATCCATTCTATAGGTTGCCATAATTTTATTAGGCGGTGGGCATCTATGAGGACCCTTCCTTCCTCAGTATAAACATTATTTATTGTTGTCTTCCATGCCCCCATGCACAAAAAGGAAATCATCATCATCATCATTATCATCATCTTCTTCTTCTTAAAATATTGGAAGAATCACTAGTTAACTTCTTCTCTTTCTGTTTGCCCTGCTGGAGAAAAAGTTAATATGATTTGAACATAAGTTAGTCTCCCTCTCTCTTTCTCTCTCTCTCTCTCCCTCCCTCCCTTCCTCCGTCCCTTTCTCTCTCCATCTTTAGAATGAAGACATGAAAACAGCCTTTTTAAATACAATTTTCTACTTGTATAACATTTTTAAATGTCTTCAAAAATACATCCATCATATCCCTGTGGTACAGGAGACTACTGTACTTTGAATGTATTATTTTATTCAGGAATTTGAATGAATAACGTATTACATAATGGAAACAAAGACAAACAAAGGTATTTATTTTACCTGCTGAGAATAGTGAAGGTATTATATAATATTACGTAATGTTTGGCGAGACCTTGAAGAATCAGTTCAATAACGACAAATGCTCAATGGTGCCAGATTCCTGTTTCCATAGAAGATCAAGATTGCATTCAAATGAAAATACTTCACATACTTGGTTGGAGGGCCTAAAACTGGCATGCTTACCCTCAACTTCCATTTTAAAGCTTCTGAATACAAGGACACCAAGAATTATCCTGTTTTCCACCCATTCACTCACTCTAGTATAGGATCTAATATAAATCACACAATGGGCAAAAGGCCAGTATGAATCTCAGAATTTTTGTTCAAAGGTAATACTGTTACAACATACTATTACTTATACATACTTATTATTCAAATATAAGATTTCCAAATCCTTGAAACACATACTGGTTCTCGCCTTTCTTGTTGGACTACCCAAAATGGTCATGTGAGAAGGGTGATTCGTATCTCCTTAACTCACGTTAGAGACAAAATACTTTTGGGATAAGGGAATATTTATTTTCATCCTCTGATTTTATTACTTATCTTGGTTTTCTCCAAGAATAATCCTAGTTTCTAGGATGCTTTCTTTAAATAGGTGGGTTTACAGATAACCCTTGACCTACAAACACAATTGGGACCAGAATTTCCATCGTAAAATGACTCCCAGTTGCTGTTAACCAAAACTAGTGAGTGAGGGCCCCTCACAATCTCAAGCCTCAGTAAGGTAAGGGACTTATTCCAACTCTCCCAACTCACCCATCTCTGTCCTTTTGATTGACATGCACCAGTGGTGGGTTTCAAAAATTGGTCCAACCTACTCTGTGGGTGTGGCCTCCTTTGTGGGAGTGGCTTGCTGCCCATGTGACCGGATGGGAGTGGCTTGCCGCCCATGTGACCGGATATGAAGATGCCGACGACACTTGTCAGAACCACCTTAAATTACCTCCCACACAGCACTGGCATGCATAAGAATAGGATGTCAACTTGTTTCTTAAAAGGCATCTTTGGTTTGCGTTAAAACAACTTCAACACACGCAATGTTCTGATTGCACCACACACGCAGTAGTCATCCTTACCTTTCACAGAGGCACTGAGTTTTATAAATATGAGCGTGATAGTGTAGAATAATCATATCCAAGGACCAGTGGCGGGTTTCCAAAATTTTTTGGAACCTCTTCTGTAGGTGTGGCCTGCTTTCCGGGTCCACTGGTGGAACCTCTTCTAACCGGTTCGGTAGATTTGACGAACCGGTTCTACCGAATAGGTGCGAACTGGTATGAACCCACCTCTGACATGCACGCTGTCTTATGAGGTGGAACTACTTGGAAGGAAGCTGTGGATGGACGATTTGTGGTTTTCTGGTAACTAAAATGGCGGAGGATCATGAGTAAACAATTTGCTTGAACTGAGGTACCTGGGCACTCAACTGCTTTGAAATTCTTTGAATTTTCGCACTTCGATGTGAAAGTTTTGTCCCAATACTCATTGTTTATTTGGTACTTAATGCACAAGCTAGAACTGGTCGGTATCAGCTGCCTTGTTCACATCAATAGATCTCAAATTAGCCAAAGAAGCCATGAACACATTGCTTCATATGTAAGACATTAAAACAACAGCAAAGAACTCAGCCAAGATTTTAACTAAGAAAATATAAATAGGTAAAGGGGACAGTATTAATTTGAAAGAACGTTTTTGGCAAAGGTGTTTTTTTTTTTTTTTAGGAGCAGATTTTTTATTGTTTATTTTTCCCTTCCAAAGTGCTTTTGATATGACATGAAATGGGTTAACTAACAGACCAGATTTCCTAGGAATGTTGATTGTTTGATACCAAAAAGGGGGGAAAAAAATCATCACTGTAAGTTACAAAATAAAAAAGTAAGTGCAGTATGAGACAGATTCTGTCATTACAATTATGAAAGACAGATTGGACCAAAGCCTGTTTAAGCATAAAGAGAAAGTGAATGGATGCTTGTTTTTATTTTCAGCTTTGTAACCGATTTATTTTCATTTTTTATTTACTGGATTTTAAATGAATTAAATTAAATCTGGCAATCGCCAGAAAAGCTGAAAATCAGGGTGGAGAAGTTCATTAGAGAAACTGCCAGAAAAGAGAAATAGTACAGAAATATAAAAAAATATACATATATTTATAAATATATAAATATTTTAGAAAATGAAGAGCTGCAAAAGCAGTTATGTATGAAATCTGTTAAAAGTCAATTTGGTGTGTTTTAAGAGAGAATGGAAAAGAGGTTTGTAAAAATGGCATAGGAGATGGAAGAGTTACAAGAACATTGAAGAATCTATAAGTCCCCTTTAAGGAGAAGTTAAACAAATTAATGACAACTGGAAATTTTAGAAAGTAAAACACAAATAATAAGCAGAGAGATGGAAAAAAGATTTAGACGACCTGGTTTTGCTGAAATTTAGAGAGAGAAAAATTGTGCTTGAGTTTTAGAGCAATTCTAAAGGATCCTGGGTATTTATGACTTGCACAAACAGTTAAAGAAAGAAGGCTATCTTTAGTTTCTGGTGAAGGTCATAGGGCATCTAAATGGCTAACCAGTTCAAACATATGGGAAGCAAGCAAAGCAAGTATGGATTAGTCAATAAATTAATCTGATGGTCAAAGTCACCAGTCTGGAGACCACACAAAATACAAAATCTGAATAATAGCAATAGCAGTTAGACTTATATACCGCTTCATAGGGCTTTCAGCCCTCTCTAAGCGGTTTACAGAGTCAGCATATTGCCCCCAACAACAATCCGGGTCCTCATTTTACCCACCTCGGAAGGATGGAAGGCTGAGTCAACCCTGAGCCGGTGAGATTTGAACAGCCGAACTGCAGAACTGCAGTCAGCTGAAGTAGCCTGCAGTGCTGCATTTAACCACTGTGCCACCTCGGCTCTTAGTAAAGCCAATGGAGGGGCAACTGGCATTATTCAAGCTTTTTTTATTATTATTATTCCTAAAACTATAAATGTCTGTGATATATTTTATTTATTTTAAATATTTAGATACCTGCCCATGATATATCAAACTCCATGAAAGTTCCAATCAGCAATTAATACAATATTAATAATAAAAAATACATTTATATAAAAGTATATTTATAAACATATTAAAATCATACACATTAAAAACCTGGCTCCAAAGTTAAATTTCTGGCATATGATTAATATAATCATAAAATATAAACATGCAACAAAGAAACACAATTTCAGTGCCAAATGTCTCAATTTGTTCAAGAGTCATGGGTTTTAAATCTGGCATGGATTTTCTTCCAATTGACATCAGTATACAAACCCAAGAGCAAGAACAGAGCCTAGAGTTATAAAGGTGAAGAATAGAGAACAATATCACATTTTACACATGGAGACAGAAAATACTTGGTTTTTTTTTAAAAAAATAATTAGCTACAACTGTAACAACATACTCTATTCCAATGCATATTGCAAAGGGGACATATAGATATTATACTGCTATATCTATATCTATGCTAGCTATAATGCAAAACAGAAAACTATGCTGAGATTACATTAAAAGTAAAGATAAACATATTTTAAATATTTTCCTCAATAGGGATGAAGATCAAAAAGATAAAAAAAAAATGACAAGAAGAATCCTTGGCTGCAGAAAGAGTTGGAAAACTCCTGTTGATCAATTATTCCTAACAAATTGTTTCCACTTCTGATGCTGATCGCATTTTCTGCTCTTCCCTGTGTATTTACTTTCAGATATGACATTTAAGAGAAATTGCCTGTTTAAAAGTCAACAATTGTTTCCGCAAATCTATTCTTAAAACAATTTTCTCTTTGGATGAAACAGGCCTTGCTTAAGCTTAACACAAAGCATATGCAACACTTTTTTATGGGAACTGTCTCTTGACACATGAGGAACGTCTCTCAGCACTGAGAATTAAGTCAACAATAGCAATAAGTGTGAAACCCTTAAAGCCTTAAAGACAAGGATGTGTTAAGCCTCTATCAAGATGAAGATGTCATCACCTCTTTGTGCGATTTCGATCTTACAAGATTTATTCAGATGGGCTCTGGGAAGAAATCCTCAAACCGAACATTAAAAAGGGAGGGGGAAAAATACCAGTACAGCAAGCTTAAAATACTACGTTAAAATAAAACATTATCTTCTCTAGCATATTTCAGTTCTCATTGTCATGGGCACTTTTTATTGGTTTTCTTCTTATAGAAAATATTGAAACTTTAAAAAAAAATGTAAGTTGTGATTGAAATGTTGAAGTAAAAAGACGACATAAGTGAGACTTATGAGTCTAAAACTATAAATGTGGTACCTGAACACAACACTCCAAAGTGATACATATTTAAATTTAAAAGAATGCAATAAAGTGAGCAAATGTCCAAGGCTTTGTTATGATTTGTTATGGGCTGGTTTTACTGAAAACTGGAAAATGCCTTTAACTTAAAATTTAATAAGGACTTGTTTCATTAGAAAATGAATGTGAAATATGTCACAGTATTATACGTTCTTAATGATGCATATTAGCTGTATGATATTTCAGTTCTGTTGTTATTTACTTGTATTTAATAATTTATTCTGGGTTCATTTATTAATTATATTGTTTTAAAAAGTATATAAACACTATATTAAAAATGAAAAAAAAATGAAATGCCATTAAACTTCTAGTTGTAAATGCATATTCTTTATTATAAACTTCACTGTGGTATTTACATTAGAGTAAATATGTATAGCAAAGCTATCATTTATTAGACTGATATGCTTCAGTTATTCTGTGAAATAGTTATGGATAATTCAGCAAACTAAAAACTGAAAGAAAGAAAGAAAGAAAGAAAGAAAGAAAGAAAGAAAGAAAGAAAGAAAGAAAGAAAGAAAGAAAATTGTATCAAAAAGTTATTTCATTTTTATTTTGTCTTTTAAAATAGTTTGGATCAGTTGGTCAATCTATCAACCATGTAATTCAGATTGTATTACACATGCTTTAAAAAGGAAGAGATCTGTCTTAAAATATCCATTTCTCTTCAAGATTAAATCAGATGTCAATTCATTTTAAACATACCCAATCTTTAACTAAAACCAACTCCAATCCATTAGCAATAGCAATAGCAGTTAGACTTATATACAGCTTCATAGGGCTTTCAACCCTCTCTAAGCGGTTTACAGAGTCAGCATATTGTCCCCAACAACAATCCGGGTCCTCATTTTACCCACCTCTGAAGGATAGAAGGCTGAGTCAACCTTGAGCCGGTGAGATTTGAACAGCCGAACTGCAGTCAGCTGAAGTAGCCTGCAGTGCTGCATTTAACCACTGCACCACCTATATATAGAATTATATAGATCATTTTTTTTTTCATAAACACTTAAGATGCCAAAAATTGGAAGGAAGAATATATTGTCAAATAATTAGTAGGCCATTCTGTGGACTATTGGGTCAACCAGACAGATCCTTAAATGTGCTATCACTAGTTACTACTGACGTTAGGAAAGCACTGAATTGTACATGGCAACAAATGAGGAAGCAGAATTCCATCAGAGATGAAGGATGTAGGAATAAGGCGGAGTTTTACTTGCAATAGAATTTTTGTGGGGCAAGGGGAGAATAGCCATCACCACCAGAGGTAACATAAATATTTCTGGAGATCTTCAATGGGGGGCTGTTTTAGAAATATGAGATCTTCATTGAAAGGAGGGGGGAAAAAAATTCCCTCTCCCTTGTTGTATCAGTGTGACGATCTGAGGGATGGATGCCAGGCAGTGGGTACTATATGACCCATTAAACTTTGGGATAGACCCCTGGCAGTAGAATTAATTATAAACACTATCAAGCTATCTGTAATTTACTTTACCTCCTGCTAATACTTATCATTCCCCAAAGCAAGCTCGTTTGCATGTTAAAAATCAAAACACATTTAATGTACAATCTGAGCCAAATAATTTGCTACCCATATTCTTCTCTGTTGCAACAGAAAAGCGTTATCAAGATCATTCTTGGGCAGAAATAACAATGGACCAGCAAAAGGATTTAAATGGACACGCAGTAGAAAAAAATAACTACATGCAAGATTCTGCATCTATTTCTGATAGGGTAAGAGTGAGAACTTGGTGGTATACTTAAAATAAAAGTCAGCTTCTTCTCCACTTATTCGTGAATTGATAATGTGTTAAAATAAAACTATCCACAAAAATGAATGAGGATAGGAGTCACATTTAATTCTGTCTCCTGTTGTATCTTATCTATTATTAACTCACTGTAGTTGTCCTTCTTACTAAATACAAAACAACCAAATTCCATTGAACTTATTACATGTGACTCTAACATAGAGTTGTTATTTTAAGCATGAGGATTTAAGCTTCCAAATCAGTTAACTCTACATATTTGCAAAATTGTCTTATATTTTGCTACACTTCGTTTGCTTATTTTTTTTCTTTCTTTTCTACCTCCTTTGGAATATTTCTTATTTTATACACAGGTGTTTTTTTTTATTTTTATTATATATTTTTTTGTTCTCCTGTCTTGGGAATAAAAATAGGTCTTACCTCTCTTTACTTTCTCTTTACAAAGAAATAATAAATTGATTATCTTGACCTTTTCCTAACTTTTCTTGTTATGTTAGAGACCAAACTGTTTGCAAGAGGAGACTGCTGATTTTTTATAAAATTAGAACATTTTCATCCTGCTTTGGCATTCTTTTCTCCCCGAGGCAGAACAGTTTTATCTATTATCTCTTATATGTGGCTTCTTTTCTTACTAAATTTGTTACACAGCTGCAACAATATGTATGAATAGAAACATAGGGATGTGGTGTCCTTTTCCGTGTCTTCCTTCTTAAACACACCAAAGTCTACCTCTTGAGGTAAACATATTTATTTTTGTACCTTCAAGACATTGTTGATTCCCAGTGACTACCTGGCCTAGTCACAGCCATTTTAATGATTACAGTTCTTCATAATCAGGTTTTTTTCCAATATATTATAGCAATAGCAATAGGAGTTAGACTTATATACCGCTTCATAGGGCTTTCAGCCCTCTCTAAGCGGTTTACAGAGTCAGCATATCGCCCCCAACAATCCGGGTCCTCATTTTACCCACCTCGGAAGGATGGAAGGCTGAGTCAACCCTGAGCCGGTGAGATTTGAACAGCCGAACTGCCGAACTGCAGTCAGCTGAAGGAGCCTGCAGTGCTGCACTCTAACCACTGCACCACCTCGGCTCTTGAAAGGTACTCTGATATTTTGCAGTCTCCACCTGCATAGGACCTTCCTCCAATGTGCTGGAATTTCCATCCATCCATCATTATTGCTAAGAAGAAATATTTGACCGAAGTGAAACTCATTAACATAACGTGGAACCATCAATAAACACGGCATATTACAGAATAAATGTAGCCAGCCAAGGATCTACAAATCTAGAACTTGATCTGTAGGAAGGCTAGAAAAACAGAAAGAGGAGAAAAAAAAATAAATTTGAATAAATACAAATAGCTAAAACTCTGTGTTGGTTTACATTGCAGCCTAAGGCGTGAAATCAAAGACGTTAGAGGAACCTCCAGAATCTGAGTTTTGTAGAAATATTGAAAGGGAACAGAGATGTCACCATGCAGGTGATCCTAAATTTCCATCCATTCCAGAACTGTTGTCCTTCATGGAGGAAGCAGAGAACAATCATCAGGTGGCGCAGTGGTTAGAGTGTAGTACTGCAGGCCACTTCAGCTGACTGTTATCTGCAGTTCAGCGGTTCAAATCTCACCGGCTCAAGGTTGACTCAGCCTTCCATCCTTCCGAGGTGGGTGAAATGAGGACCCAGACTGTGGGGGCGATATGCTGACTCTGTAAACCGCTTAGAGAGGGCTGAAAGCCCTATGAAGCGGTATATAAGTCTAACTGCTATTGCTATCTCATAACATGATTTGGGCCATTAGTCCCCTTTCTCCTCGATCTTCCTAGTGGGATACAGAGATTGATCAGAGTACACCAAAAGTATATACTTTGCCATTTAAGGGACTCTTCCCAATCAATTTATCTTTTGAGCATAAGAACTAACACTTTTAAATGGCCTATCAATGGAGTGATTTCAATCAGGGTTTTGTTTTTTTTAAGTATCTATGAAGGAAAAGTTATGTGTTTTAGCTATGAAGATTCCAAGTAACTTCAGCTATTTCACACACCAGTCTTTCGCAACCTCAGAATATTCTAAGTTAGGTGAACTTCCACTCCCAGAAACTTCAGAAACTGCCATGGGTAGTGGGGAAATCAGAGAGATGAAATCCCATACAACTGGAAGCATCAAGACTGACGTGGTGGTAGAGCATTAATAGTTGTAAGCTTAGAGCACCCATACATCCGATCATCAAATTCTCCTATCCCATCCTTTAAGCACTAAGAAGAAATAAATCCCCATTTTTGATTCCGGTAGGGAGATGTTGAGTTTCAACATATCACATTGATATGTGCCTTTCTACTTTTAAAAAGAAAAGTATAAAATATATATTTTTTTTCTGGATATTAAAGTTTTGTTTTTTTTTTTTTTTAAGGAGCCCTGATAACACCAACTGCTTTGACAGCTAAGTGCTACATACTGAAATTGCCATCTGCCATTCTTTTTTTCCTTTTTCGTGATACTGTTCCCAGTCTCTGTTACAAATAGAACAAGAGTGAACTCACAGTAATTATTTAAAAATAATAATAATAATAATCATTCCTGTGACTTTCTACATGAATCCAAGTTTAGGAAGACACCATATCACTTTCGTCAAATATTACACGGGCAGTTCATTTGTTTTAAGAGCTATCCACAGTCTGTCTCTGAGCAGAGAACGCTAGCTTTCCTCATCAAAATGTTAGTAGAACTGGCTAACAATCCATGTCTTATATAAGCATTCACTTGCATGCATGCAGGTTTGGTGGTAGATGTCAGAGATAGGTTCCTACCAGTTTGGCCAAGTAGGTAGTAACTCGGCCTGCCACACACCCAAACCAGTTATATTGGCAGCGCTATAAGCGGCACCATCTTGTGTGTTGTTTTTTTTTTGCTCTGTGCATGCACCGAAGCATTTTTTTTCAGTACTGCGCATGAATGTGTGGCATGTCCCTGAGCAAACCAGCAGTGACAGCAGCCGAAACTCACCCCTGGTAGATGTAGAATACAGGCAGCAAAAAGCCCCTTCACCTTCTCTCTGATCTTCCTGGAAATTACCCAGATTTCCAAAATGCTTGGAATGCAAATATAGCTCTTCACCTAATCATACAGCACAGAACAGGGTTATCTGTGGGACCAGCTCTGGGCTCTGGGAGAGGACTAGCCCTTTAGAACTTTGATTTGATGCCCAGGCTTAATTGTTTTTTTAACATTTTAATTGGTTTGGTCTTATAGCTTTAATGTGATTTTAATGTGTCTTTTGGTCTTTGATTGGGAGCCATCCATAAGTTGGTTGAAAGATGGGAAGCTATACAAATGTGATAGATAGATGATAGATAGATGATAGATGGATGGATGGATGGATGGATGGATGG
Source organism: Thamnophis elegans (assembly GCF_009769535.1). Lineage (NCBI taxonomy): Eukaryota > Metazoa > Chordata > Lepidosauria > Squamata > Natricidae > Thamnophis > Thamnophis elegans. The sequence goes on from NC_045544.1 coordinate 3,251,694, forward strand.
ATGGGTGGATGGATGGATGGATGGATGGATGGATAGGCAGGCAGGCAGGCAGGCAGATGATAGTAGGTAGGTAGGCAGGTAGGTAGATGGTAGGTAGGTAGGTAGGTAGGTAGGTAGGTAGGTAGGTAGATGATAGATAGGTAGGTAGGTAGATAGATGATAGGTAGGTAGGTAGGTAGGTAGGTAGGCAGGCAGGCAGGCAGGCAGGCAGGCAGGCAGGCAGGCAGGCAGGCAGGCAGGCAGGCAAATGATGGATAGATCAGAGACCTTATTAAATAAGAGCCCAAATATCACAGATTGAGAAGACTAGGTAGCAAGGTGGGTGGGTGTTCTGTCCTCTGCCCATTTTCACATTTTCAGGAGAACTTCTTGAAGCATCTTTGGGTTCATTGAAACCTATCTCCTTAATAAAGGAGATGATCCACAGACCAATATGAAAATCAGTCATATTATATGCTTTTCTCTTTTTTTCCAGGTAAATTGAGTAATCCTTCAAAGACAAGTGGTATGCCTTCCAGAATCTGTGAAATAGTTCCAAGTTAAGCCTAAGTATTTTGAACAAATATAAGAACATGTTTTTTTTTAAATTAAATTATATGATGTACTACTTTTGAATGTAGCAAATAATTTACACTTATTTGATAATACCCCAAAAGACACAAACAAGTAGACAAAATGATCATAGTAATTCAGGTTGCCTTGAGTGTTTGAAGAGGAAGGTGGGATATAAGAATGGATGGATGGATGGATGGATGGATGGAGCCAAACCTTCCTGATTTTCATAACAAATATATTAATCAGTCTTTTCTTGGGATCCACTGATTTTAAAAGTTCTATCAAAGTAGGAATGCATGCATAAATAAATGAATATTGAAGGCATGTATAGGATGTTAATTATAGCCAATTATTTTAAGCCTGGTTTTTTTAAAATATATTTTCTAATAATCATATACTGTAGTAGTGAAATATTAAAACTTTTGTTTGATGCAATTATATACAGGTGGATCATCATCCCTGATTGAACATGGTAGAAAATAAAATTCTAGTCTTTTGAATAATTAATATTATTGTTTTAGCAAATCAAAGATTATGGAAGCATTTCTTCTTAGCTGTGGTACGGGCTCTCATTATGATATATGTACCAGAATCCTATTTGCATTTTCTAAGCAGCTGTATCTATCACCATCAGTGAACAGTGCAGGAACACTGTTTCTAACAGCAGATAGAATAAGTAAGGAAGATTTCTCTCTCTCTTTCTTCATAAAGCAGGAAAAAAATAAATCCCCCAGAACCTTTTTGCTACAAACATGTCAATTGTACAGGATAGCTTAATAGTAAGTAGCCAAAAGCAAGCAATTACTGAATTCAATAATATCTTAATGGAAACACATGTATCCTACTCAATGCAAGATTTTCTCCTCTATGCAAAAAAGAATATACATTAGTAATTTAATGGCCACATTAGGAGCATTTTTTTCTTGACTGTTTTAGAATTTATTGTGAGGGTGGGGGAAAAAATCAATGCTAACCAGAGCCATTGTTCCTCACGTGAATGGGATTAGCATGCCACGCACCTGTGTCTTATGCACGTTTACACATATATGTTTCAGGGAGCTTAAGGAGATTTGCTCCCAAGTAAATGTGTCTAGAATTATGATCTATGTTTTGAGGATTATGTAGAAAACTACAATTGGGTTGAATATGATTAAAGGAGCAAATGACTCCATATTCAGAAAAGGATAATTTGGAGTTTCGGTTTGTCTTCTGCCTGAGGTGTTGGAAAAATAGCAAGAGCAATAGCAATAGCAGTTAGACTTATATACCGCTTCATAGGGCTTTCAGCCCTCTCTAAGTGGTTTACAGAGTCAGCATATTGCCCCCACAGTCTGGGTCCTCATTTCACCCACCTCGGAAGGATGGAAGGCTGAGTCAACCCTGAGCCGGTGAGATTAGAACCGCTGAACTGCAGATAACAGTCAGCTGAAGTGGCCTGCAGTACTGCACCCTAACCACTGTGCCACCTCGGCTCTTGAAAAATGTTTCTTCCCCTGTACATTGCAGTAGGGAACAATTATCATACTATATCTTTAGATGATTTGTATTGATTTAATCCTAATTTTTACTCAGTGCACCCAGAGGTGGATTTCTACTGGTTCGGACTGGTTCGGGCGAGTAGGTAGTAACTCGGCTGGCCATGCCCCCGAACCGGTTCTGTCGGCAGCACCATAGGAGACACCATCTTATTTTTTGCTTCTGCACATGCACAGAAGCATTTTTTTTACTACTGTGCATGCCAGTGACGCGCGGTGAGGTTTATGGCTGGTGAGGCAGCAATTCTTTTAGACTTGTGGACTTCAACTCCCAGAATTCCACAGCCAGGCATGCTCAGTTCCAATTTAAAGCAACAGCATTTGTTTTTCTCCTTTGCTAAATAAGTTTCCTTCTTTCTTTTTTCTTCTCCCTTCCCCTCCTTCTTCCCTCTCTCCCTCCCGCTCAAACACACATGCACATACACAAAATGCACCCTCTACAGGAGGAGGCAGGAGAACGACATGCCTCATCTACGTCAGGAATTTTTCGGCTTTTAACCCTTGCTTAACTCTGCTCGAGTGATCATAAAAAGTCAGACTAGATGAGGCATGTCGTTCTCCTGCCGGCTCCTGTAGAGGGCACTTTTTTAGAGGCTGTTTTTAAATAGTTAAGCACTAAGTAAAGTCATCCATTGTGACTCTGGCAGCAACTAGCACAGCCTGACCTCAGCTCTTGCATTTTTCCTTTTACATTTTTTTTTTCTTTTCATGATGACAGTGGTGAGGCTCTGCCTCCCCTGACTGCACGTCCCTGGTGCATGCTAGCGTAGCGCGTATCAAGCGATCCGTGAGCAAATCGGCAGTAACAGAAGCCGGAACCCAGCCCTGATTGCACCTATATTTTTACAGAGACCTACCTCTTGACTGTAGCATAGGAAGGCCAATTGTTATTCTAAATTTATTTTCTTTATTGGAAAGGCCGAGTATTATAATGGCTTAATCCTACAGGCAATCTATTTGCTCAAGAAACTGCATCAAAGAGACTCCAAACACGTACAGGTAAGTCCTTGCGATCGCAATCAAGTCCAACATTTATGTTACTAAGAGAGAGAGAGAGTTGTTAAGTGAACGTTGCCTCATTTTACAGCCTTTCTTGCTGCAGTTGTTAAGTGACTCACTGCAATTTTTCAGTTAGTAACATGGTTGTTAAGTGAATCTGGCTTCCACTCTGACTTTGCTGTCAGAAGGTTGCAATAAGGGATCACATGACCTCAGGACACTGCAACCGTCATGAATATGAACCAGTTGCCAAGCATCAAATTTTGATCACGTTATCATGGAGATGCTGCGACAGTTGTAAATGTGAAAAATGGCTATAAGTCGCTTTTTTTCCATTGCTGTTATAACTTTGAATGGTCACTAAATGAATGATTGTAAGTCAGTGACGTGCAGTCAGGGGAGGCAGGGGAGGCAGAACCTCACCACTGTCATCATGAAAAGAAAAGAAAAATGTAAAAGCAAAAAGGCTGAGCTAGTTGCTGCCAGAGTCACAGTGGACGACTCCGCTTAGTGCTTAACTGTTTAAAAAAGCCTCTAATAAAGTGCTATCTACAGGAGGAGGCGGGAGAACCACGTGCCTCATTTAGTCGATCACTCGAGCAGAGTTAAGCAAGGGTTAAAAGCCGAAAAATTCCTTATGTAGATGAGGCACGTGGTTCTCTCACCTCCTCCTGTAGAGGGCGTTTTTTAAAGAGGCTTTTTTAAACAGTTAAGCAGAGTCATCCATTGGGGACTCTGGCAGCAGCTAACCCAGCCTGACCTCAGCAGCTCTTGCCTTTTTCCTTTTATATTTTTACATTTTCATCATGGCAAACAAGAGCAGAGTTGAAATCCTCTATGTAGCACATAGCACCGGAGCGGCCAAAAGCCTCTTTCTTGACAGTGGGCACTGTCAAGAAAAAGGCTTTTGGCTGTTCCGGCGTTATGTTCGCCATAGAGGCGGGACGCGTCCCACCTCTAATGGCGGACACAGCGGCAGGGCTTTTGGACATAGCACCAGAGCGGCCAGAAGCCTCTTTCTTGACACAGCCAAAAGCCACTTTCTTTCTTTTTGCCTCATCAGCCATAAACCTCACCGCACGTCACTGTTGTAAGTAGAAAATACTTTCTCAGAATTTTTTATCTGCATCCATTATTTATAATTTTCTTGGGCTATCATTGAGTCCCAATAGGATTATAACTATTTAATATAGTTATACTACATGTGATATAACTAAAAGTTTAGGGAACAACAAGTATTTATAAGGCCTTTCAGGAAGGTGCAAAAAATTAAAAGTTTTTTTTTTTTTTTTCATTTTCAAAACCTCCTACAAACATTATGCATTAAAGAAGGAAACGTAGAAATGAAAAGAGTAGAGAGGTACTCTATTTCTCTTTCATCTTAGTAAGAATTCAAGAAACATCACGGGCAAGAAAAAAGCTGCTTACTTGGAGAAATTATCTTCTAAATATACACTGCTTGCCATCCACAGCCAGCAAATGAAGGAAAGGCTTTATAACAGAAATGAAACATCACAAGGCGGATTAGCAAACTCTCTGAGGGCAGCTGAGACCCACACGAGGCAGGCGACAGTTATTTATTATGCTATTTAAAACTGGGAAAGTAGTTCACTGAAGAACGGATTTAATACTTCTGTGAGGCAAACTGTGACTGAGCTTCTGACTCACTAAGAGAAAGAAACATAATTATTTTTTTTTTGCATTTTTAAACAGTTGTATGTGGAAAAATTACCTGGCTAAGTTCATCCATTATGCTAGCTTGCAAACAAGTGATTGATCTGTGGCTTAGCTGGGAGTAAAACTAGTTACTATGGTTCAAAAAATAATAATAATAACCAAAACCCAATACAAACAGCTTTAGCTGAACATGATGCATGAACCCAGCTGAGGCAATGTTTAATTGGAATGAAGAAAGACCTGACTTACAACAGTAATAGGGGTAGGCCTCAAGTGATGTTGGCCGATTATTTCGTGATTAAAGTTTCTAAGATATTTGCTTTCTAGCTTGCTCATATACATGTTCCAGCCTCATTGGAGCTGATTTAAAAATGCTGCTAAATAAATAAACAAGCAGAATAATCAGATAAAAAAACCATGTGAGCAAGATAATAAATGTTCAATAATAATAATAATAATGAAGGGGCCATTTCCAAAGAAAACTGCTTTGTTTTTGCTTAGTTTGAACTACCAAAAGAAGAATATTAAACATTGTATAACTAGTAGCGATGCTTTAATGTCCACATAATGTTATGTAGCCCTACCCAAGAACAGACCGCCTGCTGCCAATTACCTCCAATAGACCGATTAGATCCCACAGATTAGGCCTCCTCCGAATTCCATCCGCCGGCCAGTGTCGACTGGCGACTACCTGGAGGAGAGCCTTCTCTGTGGCTGCTCCGACCCTCTGGAATGAACTCCCCGTGGAGATTCGAACCCTCACCACCCTCCAGGCCTTCCGCAAAGCCCTTAAAACCTGGCTGTTCCGACAGGCCTGGGGCTAAAGAGCTTTTTCCCCCCTCCTCGAATGGTATGGTTGTTGTGTGCTTTTAAATTGTGTATTGTTTTGTTCGTCTTTTTTATCCCTTATCTGTACCCCCTTCCCTGACTTGGATTGTGAGCCGCCCTGAGTCCCCTTCGGGGAAAAGGGCGGCATATAAATGTAATAAATCCAATCCAATCCAATCCAACATCCATTTTATACATGGGATTTAGGCAATGCAGTTGTTCCGTTTTTGTTTTTATGAAACATGGAGCAACATATTACAACAATTATTTCAGTGTGGATGTTTTCTTCCAAGCTCAGAACAAAAACGTGCCCCACACATCTTTTTGTTCCATGCCCATAGACCTTGCATTAGCATGTTTGCAATAACTCTGGAGCAGTGATGGGATTCAACCCATTTAACAACCGGTTCACTGAAAATGTGAGAGCGCACACATGCGCAGCTTCCGCCACGCTGGGAGGGTTGACCGAGCAGCTTTTGGGGGACTGTTCCACTCCATGTCTGCTCCCCAGGGCAGTGGCTGCTTCTCTCCGCTGCTGCTCTTGCTGGGAAAGAGCGCATCTCTTGTGCAATTTAGCAGATGTGAGCTGCCACTTTACTCTAAGTCCCATTCGGGAAGCCAGCAGTACAGAGAAGCAGCATTCATGACTGATGCTTCTCTGTGCTGTGCGCATTCCGGATGGGACTTAGAGGAAAGTGGTGGCTCACAGCTGCTAAATTGCACAAGAGATGCTCTCTCTCCCAGCAAGAGAAGCAGCAGCTGACCCAGAGACCATATGGAGCATTTCCACGAGCGACGACACTTCAGCAAGGAATGGCCACAAGATCTCCGCTGCAGTGCTTTAGGTAAGAAGAACTGTCTGGTAATTTGAGGCCAGAAGGGGACGGCAGCATGCAGGCGGAAGCCCAGGGCAAGGCTGGAACCAGGCAATGGTGCGTTCCCCAACCTGGCTGAGGTGGGCAATGAACGGGCGGTAGCTCTGGGGCAAGGCCAGAGCTGGGGAATGGCTAGAGCCGAGGTGGCGCAGTGTTTAGGGTGCAGTACTGCAGGCCACTTCAGCTGACTGCAGTTCTGCAGTTCGGCTGTTCAAATCTCACCGGCTCAGAGTTGACTCAGCCTTCCATCCTTCCGAGGTGGGTGAAATGAGGACCCAGATTGTGGGGGCGATATGCTGACTCTGTTAACCGCTTAGAGAGGGCTCAAAGCCCTATGAAGCGGTATATAAGTCTAACTTAACTGCTATTGCTATGTCCCTGGGCCCAGATCAGAGGCGAAGGGAAGATAATAAATAGGGCAGAGTGGGGCGGGGCAGGATGGGTGGGGATATCCGGTGGCCAATTTTACCAGTTCTTTGAACTGCACAAATTCATAACAACCAGTCCACCCGCACTGGTCCGAACCGGCTGAATTCCACCCCTGCTCTGGAGTTAAATCCTATGTTATTTGTTTCCTCACATATTGTGGAGGGAATTTTGTTCTGTAGTGTTCAAAGAGAGAAGGGGACAGGCAATCAAATCTGAGTTGGAAATCCAACTCAGCTTCTTGAGTGGCCAATAGAAGGCTTTCCGGAGACATAATGATGTCACTGAAAGGTGTGTGGCTGAGTATATTTTTACCTACTTTGGTGTGTGAGGGGGATTTCAGAGTGGCAAGAGAAGCATTCCAGTAGCCAGAGATCTTGCAAACCTTTGCAATCCATCATAGCTGATAATGTTCTTTGAATACCCCTTTTCATTTCTGCTACAGGTAGGTAAGTTGCCATGAACTGGCTTGCCAACTGTTACCCACAACCAACCTGCCAGCCAGTTTGCTGTAAGATAGGACTGTCCAACCTTGGCAGCTATAAGACTTATGGATTTCAAATTCCAGAGTTCCCCAGACAGCCATGCTGGGAATTGAAGTTCTGGGAGTTGAATCCCACAGGGCTTAAAGTTGCCAAGATTGAACACGCCTGTGCTCTAAGAGCTCTAGGCACTGTGCTTTGAGCAAATGGCTACCACATACGAGCCGAGGTGGCGCAGTGAAGTAGCCTGCTTCTTCAGTAGCCTGAAGAAGCAGGCTACTTCAGCTGACTGCAGTTCTGCAGTTCGGCTGTTCAAATCTCACCGGCTCAAGGTTGACTCAGCCTTCCATCCTTCCGAGGTGGGTAAAATGAGGACCCGGATTGTTGTTGGGGGCAATATGCTGACTCTGTAAACCGCTTAGAGAGGGCTGAAAGCCCTATGAATAGCAATAGCAATATCAGTTAGACTTATATACCGCTTCATAGGGCTTTCAGGCCTCTCTAGGCGGTTTACAGAGTCAGCATATCGCCCCCACAGTCTGGGTCCTCATTTCACCCACCTCGGAAGGATGGAAGGCTGAGTCAACCCTGAGCCAATGAGATTTGAACAGCCGAACTGCTGAACTGCATTTAACCACTGCACCACCTCGGCTCTGATCGGCTCTATGAAGCGGTATATAAGTCTAACTGCTATTGCTATTGCTACATACAGCCTGCTATCAGCTGCTGCTGCTACTATTGTTCATTTGGCTAGCTAAATGGCTACCTAGTTTATTTATTTATTTGATAAAAGTATATAACCACCCATCTCACATACGTGACTCTGAAGGGCATGCCAAGTTAAAAACATAAACACTATACAACAAAATAACGAAAAAAATATAACAAGATTCATTTCGAAAAATAAAAACCATTAAAAACAAACATCTCTATGGAAAGGGGAAACAGGGAAAGCCCAAATTAAAATGAAGGGCCTAGATCAGAGGTTTAGATTTAGGTTTTATTAGGATTTGTATGTCGCCCACTCCCTAGAGACTCTGGGCGGCTTACAGATAAAAAATGGGGGGGGGGGGACACATATAAAATTTAAAAAAACAAACATTAAAATTTCACAACATACATACAGCTTAGAGTGGGGCTGGATAAACTCAACAGCCCCAAGCCTGCTGGAACAGCCAGGTCTTAATCGCTTTGCGGAAGACTGGAAGAGTAGTAAACTTGTGTCATCACGGTGGCATCATGTGACGTATCAGGACTTTTTTCCCCCTTCGCTAAAGCAGGTGGGGGCATGGTCAGCGTGGGACACATCCGGCCCATGGGCTGAGAGTTTGACAGCCCTGATCTAGCGCATAAATTTAGCAATAGCAGTTAGACTTATATACCGCTTCATAGGGCTTTCAGCCCTCTCTAAGCGGTTTACAGAGTAAGCATATCGCCCCCCACAGTCTGGGTCCTCATTTCACCCACCTCGGAAGGATGGAAGGCTGAGTCAACCCTGAGCCAGTGAGATTTGAACCGCTGAACTGCAGGTAACAGTCAGCTGAAGTGGCCTGCAGTACTGCACCCTAACCACTGCACCACCTCGGCTCTAATGGGCATAGCTGTTCCCTACATAAAAAGGACCTCGCAAGGGGAGATCAGGTCCAAGGCTGTTGGGTGCAACGCTAGCCCTATTTACCTGTGCTCATCAATGACATCTGCACGGGGCTTAAGTCAATTAAGACTGACAACAGGTAACGAATTCCATATGCAGCACCATTTCTCGTACCGTTGCCGAGCAACCAACAGAAATCCTGTCTGATATTCAATGAAAGATAACCAAATAAGCCACAATCTTGCACATCCTAATAGAGGGATAGTCAGAAATAGAATTCAATTTGGAATGGCTTTGAGAAGACTATGTGTCAGAAAAATTTAAAAATAAGATAATAACAACAGCTACATATAAATAGCAGTGGTTAAATCAGGCTTCCGATCTAAATATGACTGCAAAAATGAAGAGAACTTGTGGAAAGTTTTGTGTAAAACAGTGTTTCTCAACCTTGGCAACTTGAAGATGTCCGGACGTCAACTCCCAGAATTCCCCAGCCAGCATTCGCTGTTGTTTACTCATAACCCACGTTTATGAAGAAAGGAGACTGGGAATTTGGAAGATGCTAGTCCAAAGTGTGCAGTAACTTCCCCTCAGAATTAAGTCTTCCTCTATTCCAGTGTTTCTCAACCTTGTCAACTTGTTGGAGTCTGGACTTCAACTCCCAGAATTCCCCAGCCAGAAAATGGGGAATTCTGGGAGTTGAAGTCCGGACATCTTCAAGTTGCCAAGGTTGAGAAACACTGGTGTAAAAGGACTGGGAGCTCCACCCAGTTCTTCTACTGAAAACTTGTAGCATCAGCCATTAAGCAAAGGCAGCACAAAACATTATGATATTAAAATGTCGTCACAGAGTTTATCTACACTGCCAAGTTACTCTGTAACTAGTATGGTGCAGCAACCATTTTTGGAGGCTATGAACAGATGATAACCTGCTCTTTACCTTTGGTCTACCATCAATGCAACCACGTTAGACACATTTTCCTGTCTCCAGTTTGAAGAAGGGATTTCAAGTCCCATAATTCTCCAGCCAGCATGAGTGCCTAGGGAATTCTGGGAGTTGAAGTCCACCCGTCTTAAAGTTGCCAAGGTTGAGTAACACTGTAAATCTTGTTTATGTGATATACAGGAAAAGGCCATCTCCTTTGAGCCTCTTGAGCTATGGAATGATTTCACTAGAAGTAGGTTAATTGTAATTGTAATTTAATAAATTTATATGCCGCAGGACTCCGGGCGGCTTACAAAAACAAGACTAAAAGATAAAGAGTTAAAAAAATAGGGAGAGAGAAAACAAATTTAAAAGCAACACACCATACACTCGATGTTGGTGGGGCTGGATCTCGTTCATGAGGTCAACAGCCCCAGGCCTGCCAGAATAGCCAGGTCTTAGTGGCTTTTCGGAAGGCCGAGATCTCTGCGGGTAGATCGTTCCACAGGGCCGGAGCCCTGTTTAGATTCCACCATCCCGGTGTTTAAGAAAGCAGTAAAACATCCATTTCTTTTCCTGAGCTTTTAAGTGTTAACTAATTTTGATCATACTGGGATTCTAATTAGCGTCTAAGGCAACTTGTAGTGACCGACGTGCTGCGGAACAACTTGATGTATCAACTTAACATGGGATAATTCACCATAAGGCAATTCAACACGGAATAACTCAACCTGAGATAACAGGACTAGAGCCACTCCCTCTCTTATTTGAGTGACCATCCAACTTGTCCACCTTTCTTAGTTTTATTAAAACCATTAGCACACAAGTCTGATCCCTAGAAGAACTAGTGCCACTTGGGAAAACTGCCTAGGCAGATACTGGGAGAACTGGAACCGCCTGCGCTGAAGTAGTGGGACATGGTTCCACGGGCATCTATTTAACTAAACTAGGTCTGGGCCTTCCACTCTGTTTTCCAAAGCCAGCCCAGCTTAAGGGAAGCAAAAGTTCCTGCCAGCCCGAACTCCTTCTCCAATGGGAACCCTATTTCTCCCTTCTCCGCAGGGAGGAAAGGCAGCTTGCAATAGGTGGAAGGACCAAGGGTTTGGCACCTGGATTAGTGCGTGAGCAGAAACTCTCCCCTTGCTCAAGGCAGCTTCCCGATTGACTCCACTATCCAGTAGCTAAGCTTCCAATCATGCCAGAGTTTTAAGAGCCGAGGTGACACAGTGGTTAGAGTGCAGTACTGCAGGCCACTTCAGCTGATTGTTATCTGCAGTTCAGCCGTTCTAATCTCACCGGCTCAAGGTTGACTCAGCCTTCCATCCTTCCGAGGTGGGTGAAATGAGGACCTGGATTGTTGTTGCGGGCAATATGCTGACTCTGTAAACTGCGTAGAGAGGGCTGAAAGCCCTATGAAGTGGTATATAAGTCTAACTGCTATTGCTATTGCTAAGGACCTTCTCCTTCAGCCTGTTCCACTGGACCCTGACGGCTCCTGGGCAGAGAGAAGGTCAAACAGGGATGGTGAGAGGGTGATTCGCTCCTGACAGCTATTGCCATGAAGGTTCTTCCTGCTGAAGTGTCCAGCCTGGAACAAATATTCCTGCTAAGCCTGCCTTAGAATGAGAGGGGACCCTGGAAAGCAAATCGAGGAAGCCTTTGGAGAAGGAAAGGGGGGGGGGGGAAGGCAGAAACTTTTTCCTCCCTTAAGGCGGGTGAGTTGGCTGCAGTGAGTTGTCTCATTCTGCCCAACTATACTGATTTTATGCTGGGTTCCATATTTTGCAATTTGGTCGGAAGCTATAGATTTGCCATGTAGCAAATCTATATGCAGAAAGATACAATCTAAAGCTAAGAATATTTAGACAGCGAAAGGGTGTGTGTTCCTACGGTGAGACTTAATCCTCACTGTAATTATTTACACTGTTATTTATAAAATAAAGTAGGTATTTCTTTTAAACAATTGAATGGAGATCTCCAATGATTTCTATTTTTTAAAAAATGGAATAAATATCTATACCACTTTTTTGGGGGGTGTTTGTGAGTTTGTGCTGAAAGCAATTGGTGATAAAACATTTCCTAAATGTATATTGGGATCAATTAATTGTGTGAATTGAATATTTTGCTTGATAGGCAATTAGCTTCTGGCCTATCGTCTTATGATTCCATTGGTTTTTCTTTGGAAACAGCTTCTGAGTGATACATATATTAACACAGATGCACAAATGTGAGATATATGCGCAAAGCCAACACATCTTGTGAAGGGAAAAGTCACTCAGACTTTCAGATGGAGTGGGTTACCCTAGGCAACTTTACTTTAAGATAATAGGGAACTGCCCACAATTGATTATAAGATGGGTGTCTATATAAATATTTTACATAAATTAATAGTGTCTATATCAATAATTGGGAGCCAAATACTACACAAAAGTATTCAGTTTGCAAAAATTAGTTTTAGGCAGAAGACCATTCAAAGCAAAAATTTATATATATATATATGATAATATATTTAAGCAATTATTTGTACTATTAAAATTATGTAAGCTTAGTCTCGAAGGGAACCTCGCACTTTTAAGAACATGTGTGTGTAATTCATTATGCAGTGAGCAATACATTTTCATAGAATTGCACAACAAAACCATCATTCCTGACCTCAATATTATATTTATATTTCAGCATTGTCATAAGTGCTGTTAATTGTCTAAAATAAACCACTTGAAGTGTAAAATGTGAAGTGTGTCTCCTTAGAGCTTTTTGTTCTGTTTAATTAGAACTTGCTATTTCAGTGATGGCGCTCATTATCGAGACTGCTTTGCTCATTACAGAGAATATGGCAGCAAGACACTACTGAGTCACAGATCATCATACATTTACACAATGCTTTTAAATAACAACCTACATAGGGCTGTTATAAAAGAAGATCCCGGAGTCTGCAGACTGAGATGCTGTTGCATTACTGAACGGGAGAAGGACTCATGTAACCTTCCGAGATGAAGTAGAATCTAGGAGATGCGCAGACAAAATGGAGGCAGACTCCTTGTTATTTTGTTTGCGTGCTCCATTCAGAACTCAAGTTGAGGCAGGAGAATTTCTAGTGAAAACAGGTCATAAGCAAGGGGACATGAACTCCCACAGTAGATTCTTCATCATGCTAGGTCCTAGGTGAAGTAAGTGAATCAATAATAAAGCATTTGGAGCTTAAGAATGTTGTGGTTGAGAAAGGAGGTTTAATTAAGCCTTCTCTTAAGACAGTGGTTCCCAAACTTGGCAACTTTAAGACTTGTGGACTTCAACTCCCAGAATTCTCCAGCCAGCAGAGCTCTGCTGGCTGGAGAATTCTGGGAGTTGAAGTCCACAAGTCTTAAAGTTGCCAAGTTTGGGAACCACTGTCTTAGAGCAATTAATCTGGGATGGGTGGGTGGGGGGAATTGGTACTTTTAAAAAGCTTTTTTCATTTCTGATTTTTGTACAGATGATACACATTTAAACAGGGAAGACTAGCATTTCTGTATTTTTGCAACCCTCTTTCTTCCTATCAGTGGAATAGGAAGGGAATATTACATTCCATAGGGAATGTAATACAAGGAAGTTTAGAGTCTAAAGTGGCATTGCTCTTCAACATGAATTCATTTACATTGGAACCAGTGGTGGGATTCAGCCGGTTCGCACCTATTCGGGAGAACCGGTTGGTAACTTTCTAAGCAATTCAGAGAACCGGTTGTTGAAAGAAATCTCCTTTTGTTTTCTTCCCCACTTTGCAGGGCTAATCCTGTAAGGAAGGCAGGAAGGAAACATTCCGGTGTTGTTTCTAGCCTAATCTTTATTGTCCTGCTTACAGAAACTGCCACCCTTATTTCGTTGTAACAGCTAAGGCAAAACGCCCATCGATATGAGTGACATTGAGTTGGCCACACCCAGCCAGTCACATGACCACTGAGCCCCGCCTACCCAGCTGGTCATTAGGGCAGAGGACCGGTCCACAAGTCTTAAAGTTGCCAAGTTTGGGAACCACTGTCTTAAGACAATCATTTCCTCAAATCTAAATTATACAGTTCTTTTCAAATAAAAACAATCTACATATGCTTTGAGGAGCCATGGGGAACCACTTGAAGTTTGATCTCGTTCTTTACCTATAGTTTCAAATACAGGTTAAACAAACTCTTCAGTGGGGTAAGGTTTGGCCTATACTAATCCACTGCATTATGGATTAAGACCCATTTCTCCCCCCCCCCCCAATGCAACAAGTTTTCTAAAGAAGGAAAATTATTTGTTCTTGGATTTTCACCCTTGATAAAGTTCTGAGGCTCCATAAAAATATCAACTAAGTAAAGTTTTAGACTTTTCTAACATAATGTGACCAAGAAATAAGCCTGTAACACATTGAAATCAAAATGTATTTATAATGAAAACATACAGCATTCTTCTAAATAAGCCGATTTCTAAGAATTCTTTGAAGCAGAACTTGTTTCCCTTATATAAAAGGAATATAAAATAACGCATAACACATATAAATATTAAAAAGAACATAAACTTCTTTTATACTTGAAAGGATCCCTTATATGAAAGGAATTCTACTGTTGTTGGGATGATGTTATCCGTTCCTTTTCCACAACAATAAACAGAATTGCAGAAAGAAAGAAATTTTTCTTACAGGCGGGTTTGTGAGGTGAATAGCAAGCCAATAAGAGCATCTTCCATGCCTTCCCCCCTCAATTTTTAATAGCAATGCTAAATGGGTTTTAGAAATACCAAAAGTTTTTTTTCCCCCTTTTGAACAGAAACAAAACATTTCTAACAGCGCATTTATGCTGGAATGCCACAATTGCTTCAGAACAATAATAAATATATAAGCATGCATGTAGTCAATCAAGCAGCCTAAGAGAGATTGGGTCGAAATCTGATAACCTGAAGGGAAAATAGCAGGATTTGACGAAACGTCTCTTGGCTGTTATGCAAAGCAGAAGCTTTTTTGTCTTCTATAGGGACGTTCTTATGTGAAGCAGCCAAACAGAGAATTGAATAAACCGCCTTTACAACACAACATTGAATTCTATATATAATCTACAAGGAGTGATTTCACTTTACCTCACTTTCAGATTCCCTTGTTGCGGCTGCCCATCATAAACGGACAGAATATCAAAATCTTCTTCCAGGGCAAAAGTATGGAATGACAACTGTATCCTGTTTCGTTCCCCTGTGATTATGATCCATGTGCAGTTGGCGTAATTTGGGTAGCCATGAGGGAATCCTGGGCTTTCTATCGTCCCGTTGGGGCCTTGTACTAAACCTCCACAGTTCTGACCTGGAAGACAAGAAGGGAAAAGAGAAATGAATACAATTCCAATCATATATTTTTTTTCCTCTGTCCTATATTAAAATCCACACAAAGCGGGCTTGAGACTGAAAATTTCGCATTTTAAGATGTAACTCCATTTATTCATGTGGCGTTGAACATTGAACAGAGTAAGGAATAGATGGAATTGACTGAGATAATGCATTTGTAACCGAGACATCATTAAGTGAAACAGAATGAACCTACATCAAAGTTACATTATTTATCCTAGGAAGCATGCTTCCTAATCCACCAGTGGTGACCACTGGTGAATTTGGTCCATGAACACTACAATGTACTTTTTAAATTTTCCCTTATTATAAGACTGGACCTTTCCACTGAAAATAATGGGACAAAGTTTTAGAACTTAAATTCTAAACATCAAAGCCCCCCTTATTTTATTTTATTTTTATTTTCCTTACCACTTATGTTAGTTCTTTACAGTGAATGTTTAAATTGTTATTATAGTGTAAACCTTGGAAGCATCCATGATAAATTAGACAGCAGTGGAATGTGAGTTTGATTAAATAAATAATGGTTACAGGTATATATATATACACACACACTATATACATCCCATTAATGGGATCATTAATATTGGTAATGGTTCCTGCTAATTTGTTCCTGAAGCAGCTGGAACTTAAGGATATATTTTTATTTTATTTTTTGTTATTGACTTCTACATTGGGAAATACATTAAAATAACTCCCCCCTCTCTGATGGATATACAAATACATGCATGCATGCATGCACGCACGCACGCACACACACACACACACACACACACACACACACACACACTTCTGTCTGTGTGTATGTGTGTGTGTGATCACATCTTTATTTATCAGATTTTTTTTTAAAAAATGACAGGCCTTCTCCAATCAATTGAGTGGTGTACAACTCCTCCAATCTGAAAGTTGCCTCAAATACATAAGAATCAAATGTTAAATCATATCTTATTAAATTGCAGTATAAGAATGATTTTTGACAATGAAAAATGACTACTTATCCAGAGTGATAATCAAAACAGCCTTTTCCTCAAGGCTTGGTGAAAAAGCCAAGTCTTCAAACTGTAGATGTTTTGAAGACCAACATGGACAAAAGCGCTTAAATGTGAGAGGACACCATTAAAGAGGATAGGCGCATGGAGGTGGACATCTCTGATTGCAGGGACAGGTGAAGAGTTCACCCTTACTGGGTGAGAGATGTTAGTGGGAGAAGACAATCCCACAGTTATCCAGACCTTAAACCATGAAGAGCATTAAAGGTTACAACAGCAACTTAAGTTGGAAGCCAACTAGACATCAATGCAACTTTCAAACTAGGTTTGAACCAGCTCAGGATTTGTCCATAGCTACCTGAGCTGCTGCATTCTGTACTATCCATTATTTCAATATTTTGTATGCTTCCTGGGAGTGGCAGGGGGCTTAATTGGGAAAGCATCCAAGTGTCTATTTGGTCACAATGTTTTTTTGTTGTTGAGGCCTAGTCCCAGATCCAGAAGGAACACTTGATAGTCAATGTTCAATATCCATTGGAGGCCCTGATGATATTTCCTAGGTGAGTAAACAAAGATATGAGCTCAGAGAACACTAAGGACCTCACAGTTCACTCATGAGCTACAGATCTTCCCTTCTACTGAATACATTGGAGTGTTGTGTGAACATTTTTTTTTTTTAAAAAAAGAAACAATTCTGAAATATTCCATTCCCCTCCCTCCCCCTGCATGACATGAGTGAGGGTTAGATCTCAAAAATCCATAAAGTAGAGCGACAGGAAATGTTTCTGTTTCCTTTGGTCCTGTTATGACTAAATTCTGCGATTCAACACAGAACATGTTTATTCCCAGTTTGATTAGTATATCCTGCTGAACCATATGGGGCCATGCTGCTGATTAAATAGGCAATTCTGCAACAAGTAGCCTTGATTTATGGCACGCAGGTTTTTTCTCCATCCATCTTGCTGAGCTCATTAATCCCTCAAATATAGATTTGCCAAAGCTCAGAATTACGCTGAGGCATTAAAATCAATCTGTTGCGTAATGAATAAAATGTCTGCAAAGAGAAAAGGATGCGGGAGGCATTTTGTGCATAATGCTTGGACTCATGTGCAGTTTTGGCATAAATATATTCCTAACACTTGCTGTTATGCCCAAAACAAAGATTATTTCAGGCAACTTTTTTATTATGTCCCAAATACCTGTGAATAGATTTCCGACTTGAAATGCTGTCAAATGCTTGTGGGAGTTTCCAAATCCTAACATAAAAGGCTTAATTTAAGAAAGGATTTGCAGGTTAAAACTATGGCCTAAGAAATTACCATTTCCTACTGAATTTAAATCTGCAACTCTAATGAGTACATATTAAAGCTGTGGGAATTCAGTAGGCCTGTTAAAAGAGAAGGATTTCCTAGCATATCTGTCAATTGTTCAAACCAAACCATTATGATGTAGACATGGCCACATTTCCAAAGCCTTTTATAATTAAGTAGTTCCTTAAAGATGTATTTATAACCCATTAAACATAGCTTGAATTGGGAGGGGGGAGAAATCCACACTCAGCTGGCAATAGGAAATTGTCATTAGTTGCATTTTATGAATACTTCCTTCCTTCTTATTGCAAATTGGCAAAACGAAAAAAAAATATCTAGGCAAAGTCAGCTTTATTTTTTTTTTTAAAGCAGTTTTCTTATGATGACTGAATTGGTGAGGAGAATTGTAATCCTTCTGGCAAGCCTCATCACGGAGTCAATTTATTTGATTTATGTGATTACCCGTATATCAGTGGTGGATATCAAAAAATTTTGGAACCTCTTCTGTAGGTGTGGCCTGCTTTCTGGGTCCACTGGTGGAACCTCTTCTAACCGGTTCGGTAGCAAAAGGCAGAAGAGAAGAATTAGGCTTTTCTCACCCATAATCAGAGGTGGTATGCTGCCAATTCGCACCAGTTCAGGTGAACCAGTAGTGGCGGCGGTGTGAGGCTCCGCCCACTCACTCTGACATCATCACGGACCTTCTGCGCATGTCCAGACATGCTGCATGCTAGCGTAGGGAGCGCACTTTCACTACCGAAGCGGTAGTGAAGAGAATAGAATATCAATACTTCCCATAATGTAATTGAACCTTAAAGAAATATCTGCGGGGAAAACGGTTCACACACCTAAGGGTGTCATCTGCAACTTTGCAAAGCTGCAGCAGCTCAATTTTCTAGAGAAAGAAAACAGTACTTGTGTTTCAGCCTCTGGGAACTGTGGAAGTCTGAAATAAGACTCTGAGGTGCTTTCAACCTGTAAATGTGGAAAAACACTCCCACACGTTTCATTTTAAATCAGATCTCTTGAGGTTTAGATTCTACTTTATTCTCTGGGAATTTTGTTTTTTTAAAAATATCTTATTTATCCCTAGCTCATTATTGAATTTGCTTTCTGTGCTGTCTTAAATGGTTTTCTTTCTTAAAACGTTCTGCCTAGAATCTGGCAATTTCAGGGTTTTTAAAATTATTATTGTAGGTTCCAATCAGTGGTGGGATTCAAATAATTTAACAACCGGTCCTCTGCCCTAATGACCAGCTGGGTAGGCGGGGCTCAGTGGTCATGTGACTGGGTGGGTGTGGCCAACTCAATGTCACTCATGTTGATGGGCGTTTTGCCTTAGCTGTTACAATGTAATAAGGGTGAACCGGAGAGGCAGTTTCTGTAAGCAGAGCAATAAAGATGAGGCTAGAAACAACACCAGAATGTTTCCTTCCTGCATTCCTTACAGGATTAGCCCTGTAAAGTGGGGAAAAAACACAATATTTCTTCCCACAAACGGTTCTCCTAACTGCTTAGAAAGTTACCAACCGGTTCTTCCGAATAGGTGTGAACCGGCTGAATCCCACCACTGGTTCCAATGTAAATGAATTCATGTTGAAGAGCAATGCCACTTTAGACTCTAAACTTCCTTGTATTACATTCCCTGTGGCTAAAGAAACTCTTCCACTCATAGGAAGAAAGAGGGTTGCAAAAATACAGAAATGCTAGTCTTTCCTGTTTAAATGTGTATCACCTGTACAAAAATCACAGATGAAAAAAGCTTTTTAAAAGTACCAATTTCCCCCCACCCACCCACCCCAGCTTAATTGCTCTAGGACAGTGGTTCCCAAACTTGGCAACTTTAAGACTTGTGGACTTCAACTCCCAGAATTCTCCAGCCACAAGTCTTAAAGTTGCCAAGTTTGGGAACCACTGCTCTAGGATGGTGAAAGAGATGAATACTTTATGCCACCAGATTTGGAATTTTGGGCTTACACAACTTAGAACTACGCCGCCTTCGGTTTGACCTAAGCATAGTACATAAAATTATCTGCTACAATGTCCTACCTGTCAATGACTACTTCAGCTTCAACCACAACAATACACAAGCACACAATAGATGCAAATTTAAGGTAAACCACTCCATACTCGATTGCAGAAAATGCGACTTCAGCAACAGAGTGGTCAACGCCTAGAATGCTCTACCTGACTCTGTTGTTTCTTCCCCAAACCCCCATAATTTTAACCTAAGACTGTCTACCGTTGCCCTCACCCCATTCCTAAGAGGTTTGTAAGGGGTGTGCATAAGCGCACCAAAGTGCCTACCCTCCCCTGTCCTAAAGTCCCCATTTATTCGTATCATTTCATGTATTCATAATCATGTTTACACATATACTGGTATCTGTTATCTTATACATGCTTGACGAATAAATTAATTAATAAATAAAAAATAAAAATAAATGAAAGAATGGCCTAGATAGGGAAGTCGTTAGTTACCCGGTTAACAAAATATACCTTCCTTCCTTTCTTTCTGTACACAGAGAAAAGTCTTCCTAGCAATTAAGAATTTGGACATTTTTGCATGTCTATGAGAGGTATGAGTAATAAACAATTTACAGTATAATTATGTCATCCTGCTCAATGTAAAATAATTAATTCATGGGGAAAATTAAAAAAAAAAAGTTAACTTGTTATGAGATTGCAAAAAATGCAGCCAGTTTGGTCTGGTGTTCAAGGTAACCAGTAACCTGGTAGTAACCAGTAGGTATGTGAGTTGTAGTCTGGCCTTAAGCTTGAAAGCCAGCTAGGTGATGTTGAGCCAATCACTTTCTCTCACCCCAACTTATCTCACAAAGTTGTCATTGTGGGGAAAACAGGAGAAGGAAAAGTATTGAGGATTTTCAACACCTTGAGTTATTTATTTTTTAAAAAGGCTGGATAAAAACAAACAAATAAATAAAAATGAATTAAAAGAATTATATTTAACATGTTTTTGAAAAGAATATTTATCATCATGTTATTCAAACATATGTGTAAATAGAAAGAAAACCGTGTGACTTTTGGCTAGCAGGAGAAATCCATAGATAATGAAAACAAGGATATTTGTGTGCTATTATAAAACATTTTTTTTAATATAAGGGATTTTCTTGAAGTAGCAGCCTCTTTATGTCTTTCGTTCTTAAAAGAATAATCTTACCCATCTCTAACCTTCTATTTAAGATGTGAAACACATTTGTGTCCTTTTGTCATTGACCTAGTAAATGAATTTTGTACGGTACGATATGGTTCAGATGACTGACTTGTTCATACAGCTGGACAGAACCTTATAATAGAATAAGAGATGAAGTTAGAATTAAAAGTTAAGCTCCCGTTAATTGGATGGATAAAAATGGCCCAACATTTTTTTTCTTTCTAGACCCTGTGTGATGTTATGTAACCCTGTAGAAGAAAGTAGAAAAAAAAATGTTGCTGATTATATTGGTGGGTGTATACTCTCTGCACACATATATCTATTGAAAAACAAACTATAAGATTAGTTCCCAGCAAATCTTTGATATGCTCAAGTGATAATTAATAGATACATCATGTGATGGGTTTCTTTTAAAATTATAGGAATGTAAAAAGCACTCGATGGACTTTTTAATTTATTTATTTACTTTATCCTGGTATGAACAGACCCTGCAAACTGCTTTTTCCTGCCATGGGTCCAGGGCGTTGCCTTTGATTCATTCCTAGACCATAGCCAAGGAAATTTAAAGGAATTGCTTGTCTCCTCCCCTTCAGAGAGAGCATGTATCACTTCCCCAAGGAGCGCTTGGTCAGGCTGTTAGGCAGCTGGATTTCAGCATCTGCCAGGTCCCTCTGTGACCATTTGAGATTGATCTACAGCTAGCCCTTGACTTACAATCATTCATTTAAGAACCCTTCAGAGTTACAACTGCAGTGAAAAAAGTGGGTAGTTCTTACACTTACGACCTTCAGAGCATCCCCATAGGCAGGTGATCAAAATTTAGGTGCTTCACAAGCTCCATATGTTTATGATGGTTGCAGCCAACTCATGGTTGCAGTTGTGGTCTGCCAGCGGCCTGTGGCCTGACAGCAGAGTCGGACAGTGAGGAGGTTGGGGAGGAACATGGCCCAGTCCTGGAGTCTGGGGAAGGCTCGGACGAGGGCTCTGCATTGGTGGCAGAGAAGAGACCAACGCCATCTAGTAGTTATGTGCTGCCTCCGGAGCCTCCAGAGTATGATATCAGCGAGGCGGAAGAACAATGGAGCCTGTTCCCAGTGTGTGCAGATGCAGAGCTGCCAGAAGGCAAGAACAATTAAGAAAAAAAAAATGAGCGACTTGGGAGTAAGGCTTGGAGATCATTGGCCCCTCCCACAGGACATAAAAGAGTTGCAAATGGATGTGAGCCTTTGCAAAAAGCAATTAGTTCATCTCAAGCTCTGAGAAGTTCTGTTTCACTCTGTGCTAAGTTTGGCCTTGCAAAGCTAATTGGCAATTAGGTCTATGGCAGCATTTCAAGGGAGATAAAGGTGGGGGGCTTATCAACATTACCCTGAAAGACTGTGGCAACTCGAGCAGACATCTGTCGGAATCTTCATAGACAGTTGGGGAAACCATGCGGGCTGTGAATGACCAAAATTCACAGCCGTATAAGTAAAAGAGGGTTTTTGGGACTAGGATTGTAATTTATGCTTTCTCTGGAAGCCTAGGTCAGAACAAGCCCGGGGTCATGTGATCACCATGTGTGACCCTTCCAACAAGGAATTGGGAATATGGGAATTAAAAAGAGCTGAGGTGGCGCAGTGGTTAGAGTGCTGTACTGCAGGCCACTTCAGCTGACTGCTAAGATGCAGTTTGGCGGTTCAAATCTCACCGGCTCAAGGTTGACTCAGCCTTCCATCCTTCCGAGGTGGGTGAAATGAGGACCCAGACTGTGGGGATGATATGCTGACTCTGTAAACCGCTTAGAGAGGGCTGAAAGCCCTATGAAGCGGTATATAAGTCTAACTGCTATTGCTAAGCTAGATTCACTTAATCACTCTGTGACTCACTTAACAACTACATGTGTAAATCTAATACAGGTAGCCCTCACATAATGACCAATCACTTAACAGTCATTTGAAGTTACAACAAACCCCTGAAAAGCTACCTGTCATTCGGTTCCTGAATTCCGAGGGTGGCAGACACATGACCGCATTTTAGATAGATGGCAACCAACTCATCTTTATGACCAGTGGCAGCATTCTGCAGTCACATGAACGCAACTTATGACATTTTCTAACAATTTCTGGCAAAAAAAAAACCCACAAATCGGAATGAATGGTTTTTGTTTAATATATTTGCATGACAACCACCACATTAGCTTTAAAACACTTGCTTAATTACCACTGCAAAAATTCATAAAATCTGATTTGTCGCATTGGCGCCTTATGACCATCATGATTTATTATGGAAATTCTAGGCTCCATTATGGCCATATGTTGAGGGTTATCTGTATTTTAAGCAAGATAGTACGCTGATTTTAAACACTGTGCAAAGTTTGGTCCCAAAAAGTGAATCCATAAAAGATCAATAAACAAATACTATTCCATATCTTGCTCAAGTGACAGCGTATAGAACAAATGACATTAAAGAACACTAGAGAAATTATATTGCTAATATTAAAATCTGTACTCTGTACATTAGGACGAAACATTCTTTAATGTCAGGACATGGGATTGCAGTTTTCTATTTTAATAAACTTAGCTATGTTCAGACATCCACCATACAGCTAGATAATTGCATTGTTTCTATGAAATTGTATTCACACAGGTATTCTCTTTTCAGCACAGTAAACTCTAAAAGAATAACAAACTCAGGTAAACTGCAATGTATAAATACTCTAGTAAATAGATGTTTTAAAATGAAATATTAAACATTTTGAAAGCTTTGTTTTAGTGCCATTATTAAGAAGAACAGTAAACAGTAAAAATGAACATCATTCTCCTTCGATTTTACCTTCTTAGTTTCCTTCCTTAAAACGATAAATAGCATATAGACAAGATTCAAGAGTCAGACTACAGGAATGCCACCTCAAGTCACTCTATTGTGAGATGGGTGTCTATAAAAAATGTTTAAATAACTAAAGAAACATTGCAATCTCTTTCAAACTTCTACCCTCAAAGGTATGTTTTGTAAATTTATCCCAGGTCAGTATCTACTCAGATAAATATACTCCAGGAATCAGAAGACCAGTAACATTTGTATAGTAGAATTCCTTTTTCCTTTCTCTATTAAAGGAAATCAGTGTGCAATTCTAAAGTTATGCGCAGAGTGCTCCAGTAGAGAAAGTATTGGAGGGAGTTAATTTCAAAAGAAAGTCTAGATATGCATATTTATATAACACAATAAACCTGGCACTAAGGGAAATTTTCCAGAACATAAGCAGCCAAATCAGGGGTGGGCTTCAAAATTTTTAAAAAGAGTTATCTGCCTGGTTGCTGGGTGGCTGTGAACATGGTAGGTGTGGCCTAATCAGCCTCCTGAACCACGGGGGGGGGGTGTTTCCCACCCTGGGCTCCGTAGACTTTCCTAGACCCTCCGGGAGAGCAAAAACGGCCTCCCAGGCTTCAGAGTCCATTGATGCTGGATACAGGCCCATTTCTGGCCTTCTCAAACTTCCAGTACACTCTCTCCAAGCCTCTGTGTGCGCCCTGCACTTATCTGCATCCAAAACAGGCCACGTGGGGGCTCCCGGGAGGGAAGGGGCAAGGTGGGTGGGGCCAGCCAGGAGTGGGATTTGGGGGTTCTCCAAAATGCACAGAATCTTAGCTAGAGGTTCTCCTGAATCCCCCCGAACCCCCAGCAGCTCACCCCTGAGCCAAATCCTCCCAAAAGGAAAGAAAAGGCTAGGTCAGTGTTTCTCAACCTTGGCGATGCGAAGATGTGTGGACTTCAACTCCCAGGATTCCTGAGACACCATGGTTGAGATACACTGATCTAGATCCTCAAAAATCAAATGTTCAATTGACTCAAGCATTTTTCCCCCCAGTCTGAGTCTTAGTCCTTGGCCCTTAAGTGGTGAATGGAAACTGAATTCAACACTTCCTTTTTTCCCCCCTTTGGAACATGAGTTACAGGATTTTCTGTGAATTAACCCAGCACTATTGTTTGCAGTTTTATATAGAAATCAACTGACTATTCTGTAACTCAATGGTCCCAAAACCTTTGAGGCTTGGTGGCCCGGTGGGGGAGGAAGAAGGCAGTGGTGGGATTTATCCAATCCACACCCCTTCGGGAGAACCGGTTGTTAAGCTTCTGAGCAGTTTGGTGAACTGGTTGTTGGAAGAAATCATGAGGGCAGAGAACCGGTTCTTAAATTATTTGAAACTCACCACTGGAAGAAGAGGAACCAGACCATGTGAGCAGTGGGCCAGCACACACAGATCCTTGTGCAGCTCAATTTCTGTGCGCAGCAGGCTGACATGCACACATGTTTATGCAAATTGACTTGTGCATGTGGAGATGCATGCATGTGTGCATGCACACTGCCCCCCCCCCACTCATGCAAGTTGAACTGCATGTGTACTGGCCTGCCATTCACACAGCCCAGTTCCAAATAGGGCATGGTCTGGTAGTGGGCAGCGGCCCAGGGGTGGGGACCCCTGCTCTAACTACTTGATTCCCTCTCTACTAGCAAAGTGAAGCTTGGAAGCATCCAAATTCTTTGCAGTCTAAGTGTGCTTACTTGGAAGAGCATGAATTTGCATATGCTGGCATTGTAAAATTTCACTGAATTTTTTTTTGGGGGGAGGGAGAATAGAATATTGGTTTGATTTTTTAATTAAGAGACTGGTTTAAAAATCAGAAATGTTTTTTTCTGCTTTTATTTGTTTTTACTGAAAATGTTTTTTTTAAAAGTATCAGAATAATTGAATTTGGCTAAGAGTGCTATTGCAATTAAGTCGTCTATATGCTATTATGTGTGGGTGTGATGGTTAAGAAACTGAAGATGCTGAGCTTAGCAGCGGGAAAGCCAACAGCCCAGGTTCAAGACCCAAGCACTGCACTCAAGGATAAGCCCCTGTTCTTTGCTTCAGTTCCTGTCCACCTGGCAGTTTGAGAGCATGCTAAAATGAGAATTAAGAAATGGGAACCACTTCAGAGGGAAAGCAAAAGTGTTCTGTACACCTCTGGCATATAGCCATGCTGGCCACATGACCTTGGAAATGTTTTCAGAGAGTGCTGGCACTGTCCCCTAGCATCAGGCACAACTGGGTAGGGGAATCTTCACCATTACCATGTTCTATTCTCCCATAAGTTGTTAGCCGCCCTGAGTCCCCTCAGGGAAAAGGGCGGCCTATAAATAAACGCAACTCAACTCTATTCTATGGCTATCATCAATATAATTAGACTCTAATTGAATATACTGTGTTCTGACCCCCACTCCTTGCTCGTTCAGAAACGACAGCCACACACACAGTTTGCAAAGGAATGTCTTTATCAGTCCCGGCTTTTGCTGGCTGCGAGCCCAAAATAAACATAGATAAATTCTCTGGCAAAAAGTTGAACAGCTGCAAAAACAAACTCTCACAGCAAACCAGGTTTACATAAAGCAAATCACTTATCCAAGTGCTTCTTTGAATCATGAACACGAACTAGACCAGGAACGGAACGGAACTAACAAACGAACGGACGACGGAACATTGACATCTGCAACTAAGGCGTGGCACCATCAGTCTCTTATCCGCAGGAGGAGATCCTTAACGAGCCCCAGCTGCTTGTTGTCTTCTCCTGTGAGCATCCTGAAACCACTCACAGGAGAGTTCTGTGTCAGTCTGATAGCAGCTCCAAAGGCTCCTACTGAGACACAACAATACTGTATGTCATATTGGGAGGATTTTGGGTGTCCTCCTTCGACAATGCCAGTGCTACTTCCTTATCAAAGGCTGAGAAGAAGAAACACACGCGCACACACACACACGCACGCACACACACACACTGAATATAAGAGTGGTGGTGGCTGGCCATGCCCATTTCCCATAAAGCAGCACTACAGTGCTCCAATCCCATCCCTAACAAGGCATTACAGAATAAATGGAAAGGAGATACAATGACTGAAAAAAGTACTTTTTGATGAGATGTAGCTTGGATCACTCGGGGGCAGAAATCCTTGCTTGGCTAAATCCTGAGTTTCAAATATGACAGAATGTCCTTATTTTCTGAATGCAAGTCAGGGTGACATAGCATCCTCTACAATTAGGATGAAGTTCCATCTGAACACAGGGCTGCTGTTGATAAGGTTGCCAATTACTGTTTTTGAAGCATATAAAATAAACTTGGTGCTTTATGCAAACAGTATTTATGGTCTTGCAGTTGCTTAGCAACCAGCAAGTAGCAAGACAGAGAACACAAAGTAGAACAAATAAAGGGCTGGTTTTTTTTTTTTTTTTTCGTGAAAGAATCAAAATTTGTGGCATATTAAAGCTATGATCATAATCCATCCCCATTCCCCATTTATCTTACATACAGCTATGAATATCATAGGTTTTCTTCCCTTAGCTACAGAGAAGTAACAAGCCCCTATCACAAGTTGATTAAAACATACTTCAACATGTTCAAACAGCACATTACTTTAAAGGTTTACTTTAAAGATCTGACAATAGTGCAAACAATTGAAGTACAAGAAGCTCATTTTAAATCCAACTCTCTGCAAGAGTATTTTGCATTGCTAAAAATTATCTGTTAGGACCAATAGAAATACCTGGCTATATATATACTACAGAAGGAAAAAGATTGGTTCCAGGTTAGTGTCATGCATAAGATTCTGTTGTAAGATTTAGTTTCAACATCTTTTTTTTAAAATTAAAGGATTTCAAATTGAAAGCATAAATTCCATAAAACTTGGTACCAAAAATACAAGCAAATGAAATCTTTGCAAAAATTCTGTATTAATCTATCAGATTTATCTTCTAAAGATTAGTGAGGGTTTTATTTTAAAAAAAATGTTGTATATAAGAATTTAATTTAGGCAATCTAGTCATAAATAAATACATTTAAGTTTGTTCCAGGCCTATGTATATTGTCAATTTGACAATTGAACTGGTATTCTCTAGCTAGCATAACAGAATAATAATGAATAAGGTTGGACAAGAAATAATGATGCAAGCTGTTCTAACTAAAGCTGTCTTTTGCAATTGACTGAGGGTCATTTTGTCAATGCCAGTGGGTTCATCATAATGGCTGCCATCATCTATTGGATACTGTCTTCCTTGCTAATGCCTTGAACCATTCATGAGAATATTTAATTTATTTATTTTTGGGCCAGCATCTCCTACTATGCTGTTTGTATCAAGAGAGTGGTATGGTTTTGCTGTCTAAAGGGACAGTAATTTTAAAAGCAAGAGTCTATGTAAAGCTCTAGAACAGTGTTTCTCAACCTTGGCAACTTGAAGATGTCCGGACTTCAACTCCCAGAATTCCCCAGCCAGCGAAGCTGTCTGGGGAATTCTGGGAGTTGAAGACCGGACATCTTCAAGTTGCCAAGGTTGAGAAACACTGCTCTAGAAGCCTTGATCAGAAGCTTTCAATTATCTTGCCCGTAACTGCCTCCATTCTTTCTCAAAGTTATATTGTGAGCTACTTGTTGGCTGAAGAATTGGTGAACTCAATTCCATTGGTGAAAGTGGTGACATCAACATAGGTTATACATTCTTTTGTTTTAAACCTACTGTACATTGATTTTCTACTTCCTTTTACTTGTATAGTAGAAGTGGCCTGCAGTACTGCACCCTAACCACTGCGCCACCTCGGTGCAGTGGTTAGGGTGCAGTACTGCAGGCCACTTCAGCTGACTGCTATCTGCAGTTCGGTAGTTCTAATCTCACTGGCTCAAGGTCGACTCAGCCTTCCATCCTTCCGAGGTGGGTAAAATGAGGACCCAGACTGTGGGGGCAATATGCTGACTCTGTAAACCGCTTAGAGAGGGCTGAAAGCCCTATGAAGCGGTATATAAGTCTAACTGCTATTGCTATTGCTATTGTATAACTTTGAATATTTTCAAAAACAAGGGCAGTAAAATAAAGATTATAGACTTTCCAGAGTTTATCTACGTCTTCTTATATTTGACACCTTCACCCTCTTTCAAACACTTATCAACATCTATTTTAATAATAATTAAATTATTTATTAATAATTAAATTATTTATTAATAATTAAATTATTTATTAATAATTAAATTATTTATTAATAATTAAATTATTTATTAGTAATTAAATTATTTATTAATAATTAAATTATTTAATTATTTAATAATAATTTTAATATGTTTACTGGATGTGTTTCCAAGACAGAAAATAATTTCTCAAGACTCAAGGCTTTTATTTTTATTTTATTTTTTTTAAAAAAATCATAATAAATGTTTTCACCGATAATTGGAATCCCAAAATATGCACCAGGTAACCATTTTTTTAAAAAGAAAGATGAGAGATAATTTAATTGTCAGGGAAAACTGGACTTTGCAAGGCCAGGCCTATTAACTACTATTTCTGGTATTTGCTAAGAGATCTTCAAATCCCTCTGGGAATAGTCTAATATACAACGTTTGCAAACCAAGGTGAATTTTCTTTTTTAAATGGGTCCAAAATATCACAGACTGCCTAATTCAGAATTTTGCAACACATATGATTCTTTTAATTAGCTCCATATTGATCTTTATTTTCTTATATAACAGTTTCCCAGGAAAGCTTCTATTGTAAATCATGCTAGGTTTCACATCGTGGGCAAACACACGGATAAATTAGGAAGCTTCTATCTACTGTTGCTAGGATTGAAACTCTCTAGAATTTTAAACTTTTGAATATTTTTAACTACCAGCACACTCACATGCCAACATTCTTCCCCTATCTAAATCAGGGGTGGTTCCGGTCGGCACTACTGCTGGTTCACTTGTGTGCATGCTTCGCTGAGCGCGCAACTTAAAAATAAGATGGCGGCGCTAATGGTGTCAGCTTGGGCAACTGCTGATTCCATAACCCCAGGAAGCCAAACCACTACCAGTTCAGCTGAACTGGTCTGAATCAGTAGGAACCCACCTCTAATCTAAATCAAATAGATCCTTTCAGTCGGGGTGGAATTCAGCCGATTTGGGTGAATCGGTAGCTCCGACAATCACCTGGGGAGTGAACCGGTTCACTCTGACGATCAGGTGGTCCCACCTGCCCCTCCACTTTACTTACCTATATCCCCTCAGCTGATTTGTGCGGCAGAGCAGATTGCCTTGCCTCAGCTGTGTTAGTCTCCAGAAGTAACGTAGAAGATAAGTTTTGCTGACACTGCGCACACACGCAATGCGCACATCAAGCAGCCGAGGTGGCACAGCGGTTAGGGTGCAGTACTGCAGGCCACTTCAGCTGACTGTTATCTGCAGTTCAGCGGTTCAAATCTCACCGGCTCAAGGTCGACTCAGCCTTCCATCCTTCCGAGGTGGGTGAAATGAGGACCCAGACTGTGGGGGCAAGTTGCTGACTCAATTTGCTAAAAAAAAAAATCTGTACACCGCTTAGAGTGGGCTGAAGGCTCTATGAAGCGGTATATAAGTCTAATAAATAAATAAATAAATAAATAAATAAATAAATAAATAAATAAATAAATAAATAAATAAATAAATAATAGATAAATAAATAAATAAGCAAGGAAGCACGCAGAGTGTGCACGCACGAACCACACAATCACCAAACAGATCCCACCACTTCTTTCAGTTAATTTCTTTCTATTTGTAATGGAAAGAATTGATAATATACCCTTTGCAATGAAATTCTGCACTTGATATGGCTGCATTGGATCTCAAGCTGGCCATTCTAAATAGATTCCATACAAATTTGTTGTTGTTGTTGTTGTTGTTGTTGTTGTTGTTGTTGTTTTTTCCCCCCAGATCCATTTTCATACCTTTTCATGAATTCCAGAAGTAATAAAACTATCCTGGCCATAGCTGCTTTGTTAGTTGAATCTCCGGGTAGTAAAATATGATCCCTGCTCAATTTGGGAAGGATTAAAAGACGCAGCATCTATTCTTAGCACTGTAACACAGAAAGTGGACATCAGCTGGACATTAAGCTGATATCAAATTGAGATTAATGCATGGCAATAAGGCAGTGCTGAACACCCCGCAAGCTAAATTGAAACAAATCCTTTGCTATGCATATGGCACAAGCAGATCCTTTATTGTCAATTTGAAGTTGTCAGTATGTTCGCCGGTTGGCCAAGAGCGCCTGGCTTTCTGACAAGCTGCCATGCTATCTAATCAGGAAATGACTGGGCTAAGGAAGTTGGATACACGATGGAATGCATTTCTAACCAGTTATTGGAATGTTCTGGACTGAATCCACATTTTCAGCTAAAGCATCAGTGAAACGATATAACTTTCTTCCTCTGAATTCGCCAATAGGGACCAAGATCAGAGAGCTGAGGTGGCATAGTGGTTAGGGTGCAGTACTGCAGGCCACTTCAGCTGACTGTTATCTGCATTTCAGCAGTTCAAATCTCACCGGCTCAAGGTTGACTCAGCTTTCCATCCTTCCGAGGTGGGTGAAATGAGGACCCAGACTGTGGGGGGCGATATGCTGACTCTGTAAACCGCTTAGAGAGGGCTGAAAGCCCTATGAAGTGGTATATAAGTCTCACTGCTATTGCTATTGCTATCATGTGGTCCTCCTGGAACATATTTTAAGGAAAGGAGGAAAATAGCAATACTTTGAGGGCTTCTTGGTTTCAGTTTAGTAAAGACGTGAAATTTAAAAGTTTTGTTGTTGTCAGAATTGTTCTAAATCAATAATAATAATAAAATGGCCTTCAAACTATCTGGCATCTTATCACTTTGAGGGATGGAGGCATGGAAAAAGTGTCATGGAGATAATGGATCCTCCTCTTCAATACAGCCTTTGCCTTCTACTTACAGCAACATTTCTTCCTCCCATGGTTGGCCACACCATTTTCATGGAGTGCACATTGGATATAAGCAGGAAGCCATTACAACCCGTAATTTATTTTCTACTAGTTGATAATCCAGCATTGGTCGGGTAGTTATTTATAGGGTTACCAAATGTAATTTCTAGTGTTGGATTTCCCCCCTCTACCAGAGGGAGTCCCCTTGTGGAGTCCTGTGAAGCCGTTACCATGACAACTCCAACTGCGCTGTATAGTAGAAACATTTAAGCATCTTAAAAGAACCCAAAGTTGGGAAACATTGGGAACAAAGTTGGGAAGATATATACAGGTGAAACTTGAAAAATTAGAATATCATGCAAAAGTTCATTTGTTTCAGTAATGCAACTTAAAAGGTTAAACTAATATATGAGATAAGACTCATTACATGCAAAGCAAGATAGTTGCTTGAAGATGCACTTGGGGAAATATTAACTTGGCCTGGGAATTGTTTCTGGCTACTGGTTGATTGATGCACTTGAAAGGCACTGCTTTCCATTAAGGATGATATTTGTAGTTCAGGGTTGAAAGGAGGGCTCTTTGAGTTTGTAGAAGTTTCATTACTCAAACTAGGTAACATCACCAGTACTGCTGGCACTGATAATGTTACCTAGTTTGGCAGGCATGAAATGCTATCGTCTTCACCATTGGTTTGGAACTGGGAGCATGAGCGGCACTTCTGTGCATGCACAGAGTGTCCTTGATGATGTTGGCTTGGGTGGGTGGAGCCACCCACCACCGCCACTACCAGTTCGGCTGAACCAGGGCAAACTGGCAGAGTGCCACCTTTGTAGTTTGAGTAATGAAACATCTGCAAGAAAACAACCACAAATGACCCCACAGGATCTGCTTTAAGGGAACAGATTTTGGCCACACCACCCATTAAATACAAACCATAATGGGTGGATTCAAATAGCTGAGGATCCTCTTTTGCCTACTTATTTTTTTGTGTGTGTGTTGTCTATTAAGTTTGGTTGTTCTGAAGCCAGAATGAGGACAGGATCATCCCAAGGAATCCCAAATCTGTTTGCTGACACCATTGCGGAATTTGTAAGAGTTAATTAAAGCCAATGCATTTCCTTATACTTTTGATTCCGGTGGGATTTTCACTGCATTTTAACATAATTGAAAATCCCACTGCAAAGGATACATGAATGGAATATGGGAATAATCGCTCTGATAGTTAATTGACTGGGGATTACAAATTCAAGGCCCAACAGTTTGAAATAGTCATGATTAAGGTTAAAGTCTATTGCCAATTAAATGGATTGCATTACTATTTTTGGAGGGCTGTCTCCTAAAACTTTAATCTCCAATAGAGATACTTCGGGGTTTTCTTTTTGCAATATTAATGTATTAATTTTTTATAGGCCTATCAAAAGAAAACAGCTGGTGAATGTTTTCTCTGGGGCAGAAAGCATTAGGTCAATGATCTTAGTATCATTATTTAGGATCCATTCTGGGGTTCAGAGAAATGTAGAGCTGTGGTCTGTTCCTGCTGTTTGCCTTCTGCTTTTAGATTTAGCAGCTGAATTCTACAGCTTTCTTCTATTAATTAAAGGAAATTGATCATACATATTTCATACACCACAAAAATTTGCAAAGCTACCCAAAACTTATTAGTTTTAAATGCTACAAATGCATTACAAACAGGATTTTATTTATTTCCCTGCTTTTTATTTTTTTTGCCAATAACTTAAGGAAGCACACATGTCCAACACACCTTCCTCACCAAAGTCACCCAGTTGGCTATCATGCCTAAAGTGGGACTAGAACTCCCAGTCTCCTGGTGATTGGCCCAACCACCCAGCTGGCTTTAATGCCTATATATGAGAATGAGCATCAGGATTTTTAATGAGAGTGTTCACAGAAAGAATTTGCAATAAAGGTTATCTTATACTCTGTTGTTAAATTTTATCTGGAACATATTATTTTTCTTTATTTTTCTGCCTTCTAAACCATCCTTTACTTCTTCTTTTTTTTTTTTAAATGAGTATTGGAGAAAGGATGGAAAAAGTAAAATGTGATTAATATTTTTGGTGTTTTCATCATCCAAAAACACTTATTCGCCACATGAGGCAGGTGATGAGAAATGACAAGATGGCAATAAATACTGCATTGCTAATCCAAGCAAGTTTAGAACAGCATTTCTAAATCTAGTATCCTCCAGATGTTGGCTATAAAAATCTAGAGATAAAGTGCTGCGCACATTTTAAAAATGCTGACTAAGAAATATTTCAGACTGCATCTAAACACCGCATCTCAATTTTATTCATTAAAGAAGCCTGGGTTTTTCTTAGTTCCCCTAAAATAATAATAATAATAAAAGACAACACAGCTTAAAGCAATCCAGCCCGTAAAGTTAATGCAATTTTTTTATAGGCTGCAAGGGAGCCTTTTAATTAAACATTTTTTTTTCTGCTGTTTTAGTGTCTGTTGCCTAGTGGCTATCTTCATTGTTTAACTTATCATTTCACTGTAAGTTAGATATGCTTGAGCTGTTTGCAGGATTTGTTTCATGCTTCCATTTTTAATTTAAAAGTTTTAGGTACTGTTTACTTTTTAAACGTTGGGAAAGTGACCATGTGTGATGTTTTCAAGAGGAGCATAGGCATTTTTAAATAAACATATAATTACATAAGTAATATGTTTCTAGTAAGATGTGAGGAGAGTTATCTGGGACTGATAAGTCAAGGAACAATTCTTAAGGTCATGATTTTGCAAGATCTCACCTAAAAGACAACTGATGCTTCTGAGAGACTGCTTAGGAACATAATCAAACTGGTGAATAAACAAATCAAAATCAAACCTCTGGTAATGTTGCATTGCTAAGTAGGGCATACAAAACCTTTGCTAGACCAATTCTCAAATACAGCTCATCTGTATGGAATCCACACTGTATATTGGACATTAATACAATTGAGCGAGTCCAGAGGTATTTCACGAGAAGAGTCCTCCACTCCTCTGCTCACAACAGAATACCATACACCCCCAGCCTTGAAATTTTGGGCTTGGATAACTTATAACTACACCGCCTACGTTCTGACCTAAACTTAGTACACAAAATTATCCGCCTCAATGTCCTATCGGTCAATGACTATTTCATCTTCAACCGCAATAATACAAGAACACACAACAGATACAAACTCAATGTAAACCGCTCCAAACTTGATTGCAGAAAATAAGACTTCAGCAACAGAGTGGTTAATGCCTGGAGTGCTCTAACTGACTCTGTTGTTACATCTTCAAATCCCCATAACTTTAACCTTAAACTGTCCACTACCCCATTCCTAAGAGGTCTGTAAGGGATGTGCATAAGTGCACCATTGTGCCTACTATGACCGTCCCATCACCATTTATTCATCCACATTTCATTCATACAAGTTTATTCTTATGCCTATTATCTAGTAAATGAACAGATTTCTATGTCATGCTGTATGTTTCATCCCCATATAGTAAGAGATTTCTACAGCAATTTTAAATTGTAAATCTCTTATTTGAAGATTTCTCTATTTCTTTTGCAGAATGCCACCAGAATTAACTTATTTTCTGGCTAAAATACCTTCTAGTGGAACACGAATGGTGTGAAATAAAACAAGGTTTAATATTTAATCATTTGTCCGTTATAGTATGCCATTATTATCTGACATGATGAACAAATAAACCCACTTATAATGCAGGTATAGGATGGGGTTTTATGGAAGGTGCATCATACATTACATTTCAATTCATAAAAATTGTATAAAAGATTTGTCCATTATGTGGGACTGGATTGTAAGACTTAGGAAACTGAAATGAAGCAGAACTTATATATTTCTGTCACTATAATGTTTTCTTCATGGCTAACACTGCCTAAAAGCAACTAAAACAACAGCTGTATACATGTACGTCATCAGATGTCAAATTATATTATTTGATACTTATTATTGTTATGAGAAGATGGAAGAGCTCAATTATAGCATGAAACAGATGACCCAGGTGCCAACTGTGGAACAGATCACAAACTGCTCGTGTGCAAGTTCCAAGTAAAGTTAAAGAAGAAAGCAGAAAGCAGATGCTTTCCATGATAAGATCTTGAGCATATATCTATCCATATACCATACAGATAGGAGGGAGGGAGGGAGGGAGGGAGGGAGGGAGAGAGAGAGAGAGAGAGAGAGAGAGAGAGAGAGAGAGAGAGAGAGAGAGAGAGAGAGAGAGAGAGAGAGAGAGAGAGAGAGAGAGATCTTGATCACAGAATGATTCCAGAATGCATACAATTATGAGCTGAGGTGGCGCAGTGGTTAGGGTGCAGTACTGCAGGCCACTTCAACTGGCTGTTATCTGCAGTTCAGCGGTTCAAATCTCACCGGCTCAGGGTGGACTCAGCCTTCCATCCTTCTGAGGTGGGTGAAATGAGGACCCAGACTGTGGGGGCGATATGCTGACTCTGTAAACTGCTTAGAGAGGGCTGAAAGCCCTATGAAGCGGTATATAAGTCTAACTGCTATTGCTAATTAATAAATGCATTTTCACAGAGCACTTTGTTTTTAGTGCCTATAATAAACCAACACTGAATTGAGACCAATATATCAGGCACAAGCAACCAAAAACACTTGTTGATAGTCTCAAGCAGAAGCTTTATTGCTAGTCAGTATATGTTTGCTTATTCATTCATTTATTCAATTTTTATAGCTGCCCAACTCAACCAAGTGACTCTGGGTGGGTTAATAATTCTAAAATTATAAAACACTTTTAAATTTAAAAAAAATAAAAAATAAAAACATCCACAAAATAAATACATACAAACAGCAGCAGCCTTGGTGTTACAGGTATCTTGCCAGACTGACTACATATCCTTGGGAGTGGTCTGATACAGCTTCAAGGATTCGGGGGGTAGGTTTGGCCCATGCTACTTTCTACATTGCAAAGGCTCTAAGCTCTGTCCTTCCTCCTGTCTAGCTGGAAATTCCACCACAAATAGTTGGTACCAAACTGTGAAAGAGACAGAAAGTGGGAGCAATACCTACATAGGGTTATGATGGCTGAGTGCTTGCTTCAGAGGTGGTATTCAGCAGGTTCTGACCAGTTCTGGAGAACCGGTAGCGGAAATTTTGAGTAATTCAGAGAACCGGTAAATACCACCTCTGGCTGGCCACGCCCCCATCTATTATCTGCCTCCTGAAAGAAAATAAAATAAACTAGGTATCAGAACAAACCATGGAAATTGCCAAGAAGTGAAGCCAAAGCTAAGAAGGGCAAAAATTTCAGAAAGGAACTTTAAACAGTGTTTCATTCAGCTGTTAGGTGGGGGGAAAAAGAAGTAAAGCTAAAGCATCAGGTAGTTCTTGCTAACTGAAGGACCATGCATTCAGAAACTGTTCAAAGTTGCAATGACACGAAAAAGTGATACTTACAAACCAGTCCTCGAAGCCATCACACTACCCCCATTGTCACCTGATCGTGATTTCAGTTCTTGGTAACTAGCTTGCACTTAGGATAGTTGGAACACACTGTGGTCACATGCAATCTTCTCTGCTGGCTTCCCACAAGCAAAGTCAATGAAGAGATCACCAAGGAAGATTGCAAATCTTTCTGGTAAATGCACTCCCCATCTTTCTGCACTTGCCTGGTGCAGCCCCCCCTGCTTCCCCAGCCCCCATTCACTCTCACCGAACTGCACCCTTCTTTCCTTGGCTTCCCTTCACTCACCCAGTACTATGCTCCCCCACTATATACACACAATAGCAATAGCAATAGCAATAGCAGTTAGACTTATATACCGCATCATAGGGCTTTCAGTCCACAAGTCTTAAGGTTGCCAAGTTTGGGAATCACTGCTCTATGGGAACTCCAGCTAAAAGGAAGCAAAGGTAGCTTGCAATCTCATGGCTTGTTTCCAAAGGCCATTGGAATGTGACTGTCCAAAATCATTGTTGCTGGAATGGTTCTATTTTTTTTTAAATGATCGTTGTTATATAGGAATTTGTTACTTCCTGGAGGCTGAGGTGGCCTGTACCATTTATAAACAAACAAGCATATTCTGTTGCAAAACATGGACTACCATTTCTATTTTTTTTCTTTTTTTCTTTTCTGTAACTTAGATCCCACTGCTTTAATATATTTTTTTTTCCATCAAAATCTGTCTCCTGTTATTAACATTACTCTTAGCGTAATGGAGTATTTTCAGTTTGTTCTATCTTCTTCCTAATTGGCTTTCTTAGTGATTTATGTTCCATGGCAGGAAGAAGTAATTAATCATATGCACCAATATGCTGCCATGCTTATTCTTTAGAGTAAAAGGACGCTATTATAAATTTGGATGTCACTTTCCTAGTCATAACATTGCATTGCAGATTTCTTAATAATTTTGGAAGCTTCTGGAACTCAAGACATGTTTGCCATGCTATCGCTTACATTTCCATGTTAAGCCATCCACAATAATTACTATAAATACACAGGCTCTCTCTTAACTTCGTTCCTTTCAGCTCTTTTGCCAGGGAATGGCTTCTTTGTGGTTAAGCATGGAGTAACAGCCAACTAACTATGGTGTTGCATTCTGAATTATCAAATGGAAATATGAAGAATCTCTGGCTTCATATGACTCTTTTAATGAGAGCTGAGTTGGTAAATATGATTAAGGAATTGTGTGGGAAGAGGGTGAGACAGCACATGTATTATCGTTAAGCACCTGGAGGAGTTTAATATATTAAGTGAACATGCTCAATGAATAGACTTCCCTGTTCATATCCATTTTATCCTTTCAGTTTAACCTAACAAAACTCAGAAACAGGTTTATTGGATATGGCTGTGTATTCTCCAACACATTTTCAGTAATTCCTACTTCAAGAAATCTATAATGTAAAAAAACCAGACCAAATGTACCTTAATAAAGGAACTATCCAACTATCTATACTGAGAAAAAAAAGCACAGACACGTCCTGCTTTTGAGATTTTTCTTGTTCTACTTGTAGAGCTTTTGGGTTCTTTTTTATTTCCTTTTATAGTTCTGAAGACACAAATTGAAGCTTAATAGACTGATGAGCACACAATAATTGGTAAGAATTTTGGAGTTCTAAATACGGTTTAGTAACAAAATGGTGAAGACATAAGATCCGCAAACAAGGACAAAACTTGTACTGTGGGTTGGACTGAAGTTGGTCTCGTGTTAGAAGAGGAGGTTCTGCCACAGTTTTTATTTATTTCATTCATTCATTTCATTTCATTTTATTATATTTATATGCCACCCTTTCCCCCCGAAGGGGACTCAGGGTGGCTAACAAATCAAATCAGGGAAGGGGGGTACAGACAAAAAATAAAAGACGAAACATAATAATACATAATTGAAAAACACACGACAGTCATACCATTCGAGACGGGGGCAATGGCTCTTTAGCCCCAGGCCTGTCGGAACAGCCAGGTTTTAAGGGCTTTGCGGAAGGCCTGGAGGGTGGTGAGGGTTCGAATCTCCACGGGGAGTTCGTTCCAAAGGGTCGGAGCGGCCACCGAGAAGGCTCTCCTCCGGGTAGTCGCCAGTCGGCATTGGCCGGCGGATGGAATTCGGAGGAGGCCTAATCTGTGGGATCTATCCATTTTCAGAAGATTGAACCATTATACATTTTGTTTGTCAACAATTGTAATTAAAATAATGTTTTGTAATGGAGCTGTAAGAATTCATTCTTTGTACTTCCTTCCAAGGCTGTGAAGTAAAATGGATTTTGTCATTATTCAATTTTCACTAAATGACTTATTTTACACAAGGATGAAAATTTCTCTTCTCCTTCTTCAGCCATCAAAATATCTAGCAAGATTTTGTGCCGCGGATATCTACTTGGTACACAGCAGTTAGGAGAACAAACGATACATAATAGGGAATTAAATCCGAAACCCCAATGCCTAGGAGGCAATCCATCACTGCACATTCTTTAGAAATTCTGTAATTACAAATCAATTTTTAATAATTTCACCACTCAAAAATGTGTTAAGGCTTGCACTCAGTTAGGGAGAAAAAGCCTTCAATTATTCTTGATGTTGACAAGTTGATTTAGTAGCTGTTCTTAATAGCTCCTTGTGTATTTCAGCTATTTACTTTTATTTTTAAAGATACCACCGAAACTACTGTTCACTTCAAAGTCAACTTTTGCTTCCTTTAAAAAAGAAACAGGGTTTTCAAATTTCAAATACAGATGTATTGTCGTATAGTTATGACAATTCACTTAGCGACCATTCGAAGTTACGACACCCCCACCAAAAGTACATGTAGGGGAAGCAAAACAGTTTGTGGGGCTAAAACAAAAAGTAAAATCAGACCTTGTGGGGGAAAAAATAAGATCTCACAAAGTTGGAAAGGCTGAACGAAATTTTCGATTTCCCTGCACATTTCCCCCATTTGAAATCCAGCTTTTCCATTTCTCCAGTGAAAGAAGAGCATCTTGAGTTGCTGGGAGAAACGTGATGGAGCTGGAAAGGAGGTTTGTTCGGACAGTTGTCTTACAATTTTTAAGGAGTGCTTTTGGCAAACGAGAGAAGCAGGGAGGGCGGCGTGCCAAGTTCTCCAGCCCCGTGGCAACGCAATTTGTGAAATCCAGGTGAGTTTGGCATTCCAGCAAGCAGCAGGGCTAGCCACATTTGCTTGTGAGAGAGGCTGGGATCAGCAGGGAAGGGGAGAGGCCGGCCCAGCGTTTCTCCACCTGACTGCACAAGGGTTCTGGCACACAAGGCTACGGAGGAGGCAGGAATGAATAGCAATAGCAGTTAGACTTATATGCCGCTTCATAGGGCTTTCAGCCCTCTCTAAGCGGTTTACAGAGTCAGCATATCGCCCCCACAGTCTGGGTCCTCATTTCACCCACCTCGGAAGGATGGAAGGCTGAGTCAACCTTGAGCCGGTGAGATTAGAACCGCCGAACTGCAGATAACAGTCAGCTGAAGTGGCCTGCAGTACTGCACCCTAACCCCTGCGCCACCTCGGCTCTCATGAAAAGCATGGGGCTCTCAAACATGGTGCCAAAAGTAAGTTAGTGGTTGATGACTGAGTGGGTAGGAAAGGCCTAAGCTGCTTGGGACCCCAAGAGGTGGGAAGAGGCGCATCGGATCTCTGGGGGGGGGATGCTTTTGGTTCATGGGCACAGTGGTCTTGTCCCTGCACTAAGCCCTCCCACGGCCTTCCCCACCACGAGACCCCTCAGGTGCACTGAACAACCTGCACATCCGATGAGTGAATGTGTGGGCGAAAGCAGGGAGTTTTCACGTTCATTTTACGTGATTCACTCCAACGAATCCAAACCGAGAGCAACCCCTGATGTTGTGAATCCAATGAAAGGTCTTCAAATTATCTAGTTCCCGCTTCATTTTTTTTAAAGAAAAAAACTAATTTAGTTACATTTAGGTAAAAAATACGAATGCACGCATGAAGATACATACACTAACCCCAAACTAAATGGAACAGTCCTTAAGAAAATGCATGTAAAAATGTAAGATAAAACAGAAGAGAACAGAAAAGATGTGTTTCCCATAAATGGGATCCCAATACAATCCATTTTCCCCCAGAAGACTACTAATAAAAATATATGTTGTGAAAAGTGTATGTGTGTGTGTTTGTGTGTGTGTGTGTGTGAGAGAGAGAGAGAGACAGAGAGACAGAGAAGCTTTTTAAAAAATATTTAAGGATACAGAAAAAGGATGGAATGAACTGATGCTGATAAAGGACCAAATGATAGAAATTATATTTATTAGATTTGCATATTCGGGTACCTAGATTCTCCAATGTAATTAGCCTTTGTAAAATTCAACAAATTATTATTATTATTTTTTTTGTAAATTATATTAATCTAAGCTAAGGGAAGAAAATGCCTCCTTGAAATAATTTTAGTCTTGATTAATTTAGTTGTCTTCATCTAGCTAGGGGCGGGGTATATAAAATCAAAATATGCTAATGGTCTATGATGATTTTATCTGGAAAATCTGACAAGTGTAAAACACAGTTCCAAATAATTAAACACACTGCACAGCAAGCTCATTCTCAATTGTAATCAGTTGAATATCTTAGATCATTGGACCGGATGGCTCAAGTTTCTTGTGGAGACCATAGGATTCTTGCATACCCAAATTTATGTTTAAATTTAGCATCTCTTTGGAACACTGCAGCCAAAAGAGCAGATTACAAAAGATGCATTCCTGTCTTCTACTATCCCTCCCCTACTATAGAAAAAATAAATAAATCAGAGTGTTATTATTTTGTGTTATCCTCTTACCTACTTATGATGTGCATTTAAAGGAATAAATAAAGAGAAAAAAGAAGGAACGTTTACAGCTTGGATGGTAATGTTTCATTAGAGTAATGCACACAATATTTTTATACAAAAATCTTCTCTAAAGGAAGCAGTCAATGCACAGAACGATCCATTTTAATTTGCATAGTCCCATGCATATTTTTAAAACTGTGCATTTTTTTTTTTTTAAGTATTGATCTGAATGACTACTACTTTCATGGCTTGCACAGAATTTTCTCAAGGAAACCGTACAATATTCTGCACTTTGAGTAAACCTTGTGGGTCTCTGTGTGCGTGTGTGTGTGTGTGTGTGTGTGTGTGTGTGTGTGTGTGTGTGTGTGTAGGGCTATATTCACAGCAATAACAAATGACATTAGTTTTTTGCAATGGGCGGTCCCCTCATTTTCCTCCTTCTCGAATCCATTATTTTCCATTATCTAATCTGCTTTGGGGGGTATTCTAAACCTCC
The DNA here is from genome assembly GCF_009769535.1 of Thamnophis elegans. NCBI lineage: Eukaryota > Metazoa > Chordata > Lepidosauria > Squamata > Natricidae > Thamnophis > Thamnophis elegans. The sequence continues at coordinate 3,293,899 of NC_045544.1, forward strand.
AGAACAGATGGAAAGATGCAGAGGATCCGAGACACAGAACAGGCAACTGGTCAACAAAAGCCATACCACTGGTGAAAAAAAAACATCATCCTTTGTGACTCAGTTTTAGGCAAAGATACAGACTTTGTGTCAAAAATAATTTAAAAAAACCTGGAGGAATTAACAAGGCCAAAGTTGGACTACAACAATGTGATGTAGAGAACAGAATGATGTAGCAGAGTGTGTACATGTAGGCCTTCGATGCATAACAATTAATTTAATAGCAATAGCAATAGCAGTTAGACCTATATACCGCTTCATAGGGCTTTCAGCCCTCTCTAAGCGGTTTACAAAGTCAGCATATTTGCCCGCACAGTCTGGGTCCTCATTTCACCCACCTCGGAAGGATGGAAGGCTGAGTCAACCTTGAGCCGGTGAGATTTGAACCGCCGAACTGCAGATAACAGTCAGCTGAAGTGGCCTGCAGTACTGCACCCTAACCACTGTGCCACCTCGGCTCAATGACCATTCAAAGTCATAAGGGCAGTGGAAAAAGTGACTTAGTATGAATTTCCGCACTTACGACTATTGTAGCATCCCAGTAGATACATGGTCAAAATTCAGATGCTTGACAACTGACTCATCTTTCTGGCGGTGGCTGTGTCTCACCTGTTGTCACCTTCTGACAAGTAAAGTCAACAGGGAAGCCAGATTCCCTTAACAACTGTGGCCAGAAAGGGTGTTGTGGCCTGTGGTAGTCAGGGTCAGCATCAAGGCAACCTGAGAGCTGCAGGGGGGGAAGAGGGAATGGAGCTGGCAGAGAGAGAGGCAGAGGCAAAGCCTGGGCTGTTTGTCAACCCTCAGATAGAGACAGGTCTGGAGGTGGCTGATGAGGAAGAGGGGGAAATAGCTGGGTCCAGGGCCTGATGTGTGGATGTGCAGAAGGCCGAGGAGAGGAGAGCAGTGGAAATCCATGAGCCGATCCTTGGGAAGGAAGAGCCACAGCAGATAGTGAAGCCCTGCCCTAGCTCAGGGGATAGAAGGCAGGGGGCAGAGATGAATAGATGTCACAAACAACTGTTGTGGCCCAGCAGGAGCTGTTGGAGCTGCCACCAAACTCCGACACCGAGGGGTCCTATGAGTTGGCTCTGGAGGACGTGGAGGACCCTGGACAGGGTTCTGACTCCAAGCAGGGTGCAGAGAGGCTGGTTGGCCACCAGGAAGTGCCTGAGCCTTGGACCAGTGGGGAGGAGAAAAGGGAGTGTGATCTGGACATCAGCAGTGGGGAGGAGCCAAGGGAGTTGTTCCTGGATGCCTGGCACCGAAGAGCTGATAGGCGTAAGGAACAGTTGCACAGTTACAGGAGATAATTGCACTCAGCTGGTGGTAATTAGGCTCCTCTCAAGACTATAAGAGGACTGCTTGTGCACGTGCCCCGTTGCAGGAGTCAACGCATTGACTAAAAGTTGGAGAACTTTTGTAACTAGCTTGGCAGGCTGGATTGCTGCCAAGGCTTGTCTGTGCTGGATTGCTGCCAAGGACCTGTCCGTCTGCTAATAAATTCCTTAAAGTATCTTTGGCTCGGTGTGCTTTGGTGTGGGACGAAGGGGGTCAGAACAGACAACTATTCATCTCCCTGCCGGATGGACTTGTTAGTCTGCGGTGAGAGAGAAACTTTTTGCTGGCGCTCCTAATAAGGGAGTCTTTGAGTTAACTTCAGAGGATTTCTCATGTTTGGGGAACTGGGTCAGAACAAAAGGTCATAAAATGGGCCCAAACCTATGATACTTAACAACTGTCTTGCTTAGCAATGGAAATTTTGGGCTCAATTGTTGTCATAGAATGAGGACTATGGGTATATCATCCATTTTTACTTTAGAAAAGTAATGGTTATATATGGCCCCCAAAAATATTAATCTTTGTTTAGGCTTCTAAAGTAACACCATTACAGCTACCATGGTCCCTTTGATTTAATAGCTGGTAAAGATGCTTGTTTCTATACAAAGCTTAAAATCATAAGAAGAGAAAGGGTATTGATTATTCCTGATATGTGATGTTGCCTTTTGGAAAGATATAATAGCTAACATCTGGGGGTTAGTGGTTTGCATTCCACATACAAGCAGAGCAGAGTAATAGAGTTGGAAGGGACCTCAGACCCAAAGGTGCTTTTCCAGAACACAACTGGGGCTTCGTGGTTGTTGTTTTTTTTTTCTTTGAAGAAGTTTCGCTTCTCAACCAAGAAGCTTCTTCAGCTCTGACAGGATAGTGGGAAGTGGAAAGACTATCCTGTCAGAGCTGAAGAAGCTTCTTGGATGAGAAGCGAAATTTCTTCAAAGAAAGAAAAAAGAAATTCCGGTTACCTCCTGGAAAACCACCTTTGGGACAACCATGACTTGGATGACTGGGAATCTTTACAAAGGGACCTCAGAAGTTTTCTAGTCCAACTCCCTGCTTGAGCAGGAGAAACTATACCAGAGATGACGAACCTTTTTTGGCTCACGTGCCATAAGTGGGGGGAACGCACGGGGGTCATGTGTGGGCATGCTATACCCATACCCGAGGTGGCGCAGTGGTTAAATGCAGCACTGCAGGCTACTTCAGCTGACTGCAGTTCTGAAGTTCGGCTGTTCAAAACTCACCGGCTCAGGGTTGACTCAGCCTTCCATCCTTCCGAGGTGGGTAAAATGAGGACCCGGATTGTTGTTGGGGGCGATATGCTGACTCTCTGTAAACCGCTTAGAGAGGGCTGAAAGGCCTATGAAGCGGTATATAAGTCTACTGCTATTGCTATTAACTGCTATAATGCAATGTGCTACACACACACCCCAGTGTGCATGTGTGCCCTACAGGCACTCCCCCCATTTTTTGCATGCTTTTTTCGCCCTCCCCAGGCTCCAGAGGCTTTATAGGAGCATGGGGTGGGTAAAAACATTCTTCCCCACCACCACCCGGTTGCCCTCTGGAGGCTTCAGGGACCTTCAGGAGTCTTCCCTGAAGCCTCCGGAGCAGTCAAAATGACCCTCTGAGCAAACCGGAAGTCCTTTCCCGAACTTCCGGTTTGCCCGTAGGGCCAGTTTCTTGGGCTCCGGAGGCTTCACAGAAGCTCATGAAGCCTCCAGAGGGCCTCCGGGGGGGTGGGGGGCTCTTTTCACCCTCCCCAGGCTACTATAAAGCCTCTGGAGCCTGGGGAGGGCGAAAAATGGCTTTAAAAAAGGATGAATGCGCGCTGGCAGGGCAGCGCCTCACGTCCCCTGACAAATGAGTCCGCGTGCCACCTGTGCCATGCGTACCATAGGTTCGACATCACTGTCCTATACCCTTTCAGACAAATAGTTTAGTCCCTTTTAGAAAGTCTCCAATGATGGAGCACCCACACAACTTCTGAAGGAAAGCTATTCCGTTGGTTGGTTGCGCACCCAGAGTTCGGAAATTTGATAGGAAAGAACATATTTTAGATGTTCTGCTGCTCTTTCCTTTTGGCTCAAAGGAACTGTCATGCCAACCCATGAAAACCACAGAAAATCATCCTCATATTTTCAGCTTCTTTCTATGATTTGTTATTCCCCCTGTCACTATGAATAAAAATGTTACTGGTGTTTTTGTAGAACTTCAAATCTTCCAAAAGAAGACTGACTTGCTATTTGCCAACTGGAACAATTCCAACATGTAAACTTACTGTGCAAATAAAGTTAATATACTTTTGTTAACTTGGCACCTAAGTGTATGTATGTGTGTGTGTGTGTGTGTGTGTGTGTGTGTGTGTGTGTGTGTGTATATATATATATATATATATATATATATATATATATATATATATATATATATACACACACACACACACACACACACACACACACACACACACACATACATACATACTTAGGTGCCAAGTTAACAAAAGTTGTGCCTTCATACTAAAAAGACACTATAATTTTGACTAAAAGAGAAAACCATACCCTGATCAATGTTAAAATGAAGAAAGTTAATATCCTTATCATTACATGCCAGGTTATGATTTGGATAAGGAAAAACTAGGCATTACACTTTGGATAAAAAAAAAATCTTTTTTAAAGCCATCTCTGCACATGTATATCAACCTTGAAATAATATTCAGCCTTATTCAGCCATACATTAATAATTAATGCATGTCACCTCTCATCCAACAGTTCTAGAAAGTTTATAAACATTTTACAAACAGTTTAAAACATTAACAACAAGAAGCACAATAAGGGAGCAAAGAAGGCAGGAAGATAAAACCAAATGGAAACAAAGGAAGACAATACAAATAGGACTAAATGGGACTTTGTCCACTATTGTCAAACACCTGGCATTTCTCAATTGGTCAAGGCCCTTTTGAAGGACTTTATAAGTAACAATTGAGACCTTGAATCACACTCTGACAACCAGTGCAACTTTAGAAAACATGGGCATAGTAAGGTGTTGTGGCCCAGCAGGTGCCGTTGGAGCTGCCACCAGACTCCGACAGTGAGGGGCCCTCGGAGTCGGCTCTGGAGGATGTGGAGGACCCTGGACAGGGTTCCGACTCCGAGCTGGGCGCAGAGAGGCTGGTTGGCCACCAGGAAGCGCCTGAGCCTTGGACCAGTGGGGAGGAGACAAGGGAGAGTGATCTGGTCGCCAGCAGTGAGTTGTTCCTGGATGCCCGGCACCGAAGAGCTAATAGGCATCAGGAACAGTTGTGCAGGTACAGGAGGTAATTGCACTAAGCTGGTGGTCATTAGACTCCTCACCAGACTATAAAAAGACTGCTTGTGCACATGCCCCTCTTGCAGAAGTCAACGCATGAACTAATGTTGGAGAACATTACTGTGACCTTGGCAGGCTGGATTGCTGCCAAGCCTTATCTGTGTTTATTGCTGCCCAAGCTTGTCTGTGCCAGTTTGCTGCCAAGGACCTGTCTGTCTGTTAATTAAATGTTGTAACTTATCTTTGGCTCGGAGTGTGTGTTGGTGTGGTACGAGGGGGGTCAGAACAGTAAGGCATATCCTAGTGATGGTGAACCTTTTCGGTACCGAGTACCAAAAAGGGAGTGCATGCCCATGCTCGTTTGGGATGCCACTCAGAAGAGGAGCTGCCCGGTGCACATTCGAGTGCTGGAAACTGGAACTTCTGGTTTGCAGCACGCGCATGCGCCACCAGGAAGCTCCTCTTCTGGTTTCTGGCACGCATATGCGCACAACAATCAGCTGGATGGTGCACATGCGCACATGGAAGCCAAAGACCAGCTCTTCCAGTTTCCACCACTGCCATGCATGTGAAGGCCAGTTGATTGTCATAAAGGCCAGAAACCCGGAAGAGGAACGGGTGAAGCCATGCATGCTGGGCAACATGGCTCTGTGGGCCACTTCGGGCACACGTGCCATAGGTTCGCCCTCCCAGGCATATCCGATACTGCCTCTGCGGCCGTATTTTGGACCACTTGAAGCCTCCGGATGATTTTGAGGGGCAGCCCCAGGTAAGACATTTCTGCACTCAAACTCTGAAGTCGACACATGATTGCGTGGAGGATTTCTACCCCCTCCCAATCTAGGAGAAGGCAAAACTGGTGAAGCTGTGCAAAATGCTTTCCTGTCCACAGCTGCCACCTGTATATTGAGCAGCAGCCCTGAGTTCAGGAAGACCTCCTAAATTGTGCACCGTTCTTGAATGGGGAAGTTTGATTTGATTTGATTTATTAGATTTCTATGCCGCCCTATTCCCAGAGGGACTCAGGGCAGCTCACAACCCCAAAAAAAAGGGGTGGGATACAAACAGGAGGAAAACAACGGACAAACAACTACAAACAATTAAAAAACACTCAACAACCACACAATTCGAGCGGGGGCGGGGGAGAAGGCCCTCCTCCGGGTGGTGGCTAATTGGCATTGGCCAGTAGATGGAATTCGGAGGAGGCCTAATCTGTGGGATCTAATAGGTCTGTTGGAGGTAATTGGCAGCAGGTGGTCTCTCAAGTACCCAGGTCCAATACCATGAAGGGCTTTATGAAGTGCCAACTCACTAAAACCCCATTTGTTTTACAAATTTCCAAATTTTAATGTGAGGGGAGAACTTCTTTGCAAAAAGCTAGTATATGAATCCGGCAACAAAGAAAGAATCCTCATCATACATAGATGCTACTTATTTAATTTTATTGGCCACCCAATTCCAGCCATTTGTACAGCACAAAAAAAACTAAAAGTAGATCTTGATCTATTTCCATTTTTTTCTATATTATGGAAATCAAAATATCCATATTTCCAACTCAGTTAGCTCATAAAGAGGAAGAACACATTGGTAAAGCTGTATCATATACTGTACCATTTCTTTACATAACATGATAATTACTATTGTAAGACATTTTCAGGAAAATCTAACACTAAAGTAGGGCTTCAGTAACAGTTTCCAAAGACTGATACAAAAGGAAACTTGATTGATCTGGATCAGGATATTAGAAAATCAATTACACAGAGCACCATGTAAGCAATATAAATAAGTAAATATTTATAAATATAAATATAAACTAGTTAAAAAATACACTTAAGTATCTTTGAAAATATGACACTTTCATATATTCCACAAACAAAAATGTTTCTCTATTCTATAAGGTCAATAAATAAAGATCAATAGAACATTTACAGATTTTAAAATTCTCTTTTTATTTTTTTTTTAAAAATGGGTTCAGTTGTTTTTTCATTCCGCAGAATGATTATAAGTGCCAATTTATTTCTGTGTTTGATAATTTAAGCCTCCTGCACTTCTTTAAATTATTCATTTCTCAGAGTAAAGCTGAAAAGGATACACACCCAAAAACTGAATTGGAATCAAAAATAATATCCCAAGAACCTTGCCAGGATTGCAAATATGTCAATACTCTAGTTGAGCCCTGAAATACTTTTAGTGGTAAGCATATAGTTGGCAGATCATAACCTTAACTTGGCACACTAACAGATGAGTAGCATCTTCAGGCCCATTAATTGATCTTGGCTCAAAGACCCAGGTCTCAATTACATCTAAGTTGGTCTCAAGCAGGTTTTATGGTGAGTCAGAGATTCACTAATCACCTTCTGGAGTGTAATGTTGAATGTAACTATTCACTTAATGATCAGTAACTCATCCCTAAACTACTGGCAGAAAATATAGGTAACATTCTGTGGCTCACACCACATATCATAATGTTCCAAATACTGTGACGCCTAGCATAGTCATTTAATCAAAGGGCAAGTGGGGTATATACTCTGAGAATCTGGGCCTTTGGCATCTCTTCCTTAATAGTGCACAGCAGGTATTAGGTTTATATGGATAAATATGTATTGTCACCATATGAAGAGCAGCCGGAGGATTAAATCCTGTAATATGGGTACAAGAGATGGAATTAACCTTATATAGTACGAGTGATGACATTCCCTCTACTGCTTGGTTCTTAAATGTATTGATTAAGCTTCACCCACACATCCATTCTTTGGTGAGGTTCTTATATTTTTAACCAACATTTAATAACAGAAATTGAACAGCAGATGCTTTCTTGAAAAGAGGCAATATCTTCAGTTGAAATCCACTCTGTTTTGTAGCTCTTACCCTCCAAAATTTCATTTCTTCTTTTTTAAACTGATTACGTGTGTGTATGTGTATGTATGTATATGTATATATTAACTTGCAGTATACATGACTAACAGTGATCCATTTCTCTGAGAAGGCCTTACTTGAAATGAACTGAAAGAGCATTGCAAGACTGGCAATTTATAGCATCAGCCAGCCATTGATATGACAATATATCACTAATGAAGACAGCCTTTATATCGCCACAGAGATGTCTGGGTGATGCTATAAATCGCAAGTATGGAAAATGCTCAAAGTATAAGCTTAGTAGCTCTGAGCAAGCCTTTTCTCTTTGATTATGACAGGCCAGGGATAAAAGAACATTTGCCAGTTCACATTTCCTAGAAGCAGACCCAATTTGCATTTCCTGAACCAAGATAAAACCTGGAATGCAATTATGTGCCAATCCATTCTTTTAAAAACAGAAAGAAATTAAAATGCAGTGATGTTTACAGTTCAAAATAAGAGAAGCACAAAGAATGCATGTTTCAGAAGATAACTTGCAAAACCATGCATACAATATACATTTTTGCTCGCAAAAATCCATCTATTAAAAGAAGTCATTTGATTCTGATGACTTTGTGTCAATCCTCTTTTGCAGATAAGCCATGGAACTCGCAGCTTCCTTTTGTTGTAATGTTTTTTTTCCAGCAACTGTGGCTGGCATCTTCACAAGCAAAGTGTGTTTCTTTGCAAATGAGCTTAAACCAGTATATTTAATTGTACTTATATTTCTTTGGTCTTTGTGATATTTTTAATTGCTTCAGTGTTGTGATTTACAGAAAGGAATAGATTTAGTAATAAAAGTTTATACAAAATGGAACTTTTATATATTTTTGTGTGGGAAGCTGCCCTGCAAAATTTGAAGAAGTACGAATAATAAAAAATAATTGTGCTTATGTATACATATTGCTTGACCCAAGTCGGGTCATCTGAAAATGAAAACTCTGTGAATTCCTTCTCTAGGCAGGAAACCAGTTTTGAAGTTTCAAATAATTAAATGCCGCTGAAGTCAGAGAACAATGTTTGTGGGAAGTGGTAAATGCCCTTGACATTCATAAGATAATATTTGTGCTATTGTACCTTCCTTTTATGACTTTATCATACCCCTACCTGAGATGTTCAATTTTGCAAAGTACATCTACCAGGTGGGTTTTATAGAGCTATTAAAAACATGATGTTGGTGTACTTTATATTTTATTCTTCTGCCAGCACAACAACATTACTGTGTCCTTATTTCAAAACATCATGCTTCAGACTCTAAATGGGTTTTGTCCATTCCTAATTCTTCTAGAATATAAACTCGGACACAAGTCAGGGTCAGTTCATAAATGAGTAGAAAACGTAACTTTAAAAAATGTTGTTTTCTGTTCTCTTTTCTTTCCTTTCCTTTCAGGGACTTCGCGGAATGTTCTACATGTTCAGAAAGGAGAGAAACAGATAAGAATGCCCTTTTGAAAATTGCTTTATATCACTTGTTTGGCACTTATTTGCAAAGCTAAATACCAATGACAGTTCACTGTATGACTGTACATTTTGTTCTAAATCTCTGCCCGAATGAAAGAAAGTAAAAAAAAAGATAGGAAACTGTCACATCATAAAGATGTCAAAGTTAAATTTATCATTTCAAATACATTTATTCAGCGGTGGCCCCAAGATGCTACTTAGAGGAAGAGTATAAATATGTGTGATAGAAAGAAGACAGGACAGTTCTAAATATCACTGCAATATTAATAATAAGTACTTAAATCAAAAATATGCAGATAGTCCTCAACATACAACCACAACTGAGCCCAAACTTTCCACTGTAAAGGAAGGCAGTTGTTAAGTGAGTTTATTCCCATTTTATGACGTTTCTTGCCAGACTTTTTAAGTAAATCATGTGGTTGTTAAATGGATCTGGTTTTCCCATTGACTTTCCTTGTCAGGAGGTTACAAATGGTGATCACATGACCAGGTCCAGGTGGTGAAATGTTCTAATTACATGCCAGTTGCCAAGTGCCCAAATTTTGATCATGTGACCATGGGGATGCTGCAATGGTCATAAGTGTGTAAAATGGTCATCAGTCTTTGTATTTTTCAGTACTACTGTAACAGTCACTAAATGGATAGTTGTTTATCCCAAACCTTTTCGTTCATTCTCAAAACTGCTTATCAAAATGTCATTTTTTTACCATTGCAGTTAAAATATTCAAATCAGTTTAAATGCCCCTGACTCTGATAATTATCCCAAAACTAATTTGGGATAATTGACTCAGGGTTGGGTAGCACTGAGTTATCCAAAAGTGCTAATGTCAGACTGTCTCTCAATTTGCTTCATTTCATACCTCCAAATTCAGTTTTGAACTTCAGACGGAGATGATCCATCACTACTATATTAGGGGAAAGCAAAACCTGAAACAAAATTTAGGTGGGTCACTGGGACCAGAGATTTACTCTTCCCAGCTTTTGGACTCATGCTGGAGATGCGGTGGCGCAGTGGTTAGAGTGCAGTACTGCAGGCTACATCTGCTGACTGCCGGTTGCCAGCAGATTGGCAGATCAAATCTCACCAGGCTCAAGGTTGACTCAGCCTTCCAACCTTCCGAGATGAATAAAATGAGAACTCAAGTTTGTTGGGGGCAATTGGCTGACTCTGTAAAATGCTTAGAGGGGGCTCTAAAACACAATGAAGTGGTATATAAGTCTAAATGCTAAGTGCTATTGCTATTTTCATGGAATTGCTCTACTGGAATATGTGTTTTGGGTTGTTCTGTAAGTCCTGTTTATGTAGTGCCTTCCTATTGGCTGATTGTAGTGTTGATGGCTAGTGATTGGTTATTGTTTTCTTGTACTGCCAAGCCCTTGGCTCCTAAGTATTTGATAGGCTGGTGGTAATTCAGCACTCCTGTCAATTGACAAGGGGGCCATTTCCCTGGCTATCTTTGTGTCTGCATGGCCATTGATCTTAGTTCCTGTGAAACTCAATGTGTGTCCTTATTCATTGCAATATCAGGCTACCAACTGTTTTTATTGCCTTGACTTTCAGAAAAATTAACGAGGTACTTCGACCATCAAATTCTCAAACCTCAACCATCAAATTCTCAGCGACTGTAAAAATATATGACTAGGGCCGTCATACTTTAAAGGTCTGTTATTGGGTGAATAATGCCTAGCTTTCTATTTAAGTGAGGACAATGTACAAAATAAAAAGTAGGAAAGCCCTTTAATCCTGGGACTTTCCCACTTTAGTTCTCCAGATTCCAATGGTCCAAAAGTTTCATGCAAATCATGGCATGCCTAAATGGTTAGAGAATCCCAACACCCTGAAAATGCCATGTTCATAGCTAATTGAAAATAATAATAATAATTCCTCTGCTGCGTAAACCTTTGCATCTGAAGTTACAAGAGTCGAGGTGGCACAGTGGTTAGGGTGCAGTACTGCAGGCCACTTCAGCTGATTGCTATCTGCAGTTCAGCGGTTCAAATCTCACCGGTTCAAGGTTGACTCAGCCTTCCATCCTTCCGAGGTGGGTAAAATGAGGACCCGGATTGTTGTTGGGGGCGATATGCTGACTCTGTAAACCGCTTAGAGAGGGCTGAAAGTGGTATATAAATCTAACTGCTATTGCTATTGGTATTGCTAAGTTTTAGATCAATATTTGCAGATAAAATTTTTTGGGGGACCCCTGCTTTCATTGATTAAATACATCAGAATCCCTCCCCCATTAATGTACATCTCTCCATGAGTCTTCATTGCATCCTTCTCCTTTACAGCACCTATCTTTCAATTTGTTACTAACTTACCGGTAGACACATTCTTAATAAGACAGAGATTAATGAAAAGTACTATGGCATTTCTGGCTAACTAAATAGATTATGAGCTGTCTCTGTCTTTTTTTAAAGCGACTGCAAAGGATTATTCCCTACTTCAAAGATGTTGATGAAAGATGCTACTGCTTAAAGAAAATTCAAATATGGGAGAGAGATTTGAAACAGCTTTACTTAAAAGTTTGCAAATTACATGATAGATTAAATACCTATCCTGACATTTGTGCTAAAGAATCCTGAACACTAAAGGCTTTGTTATTAAGCGTGGTAAAGAATAAAAAGAGCAATATGATTTATCTCCCTTCTACTAAAACCTGCATTTATTTGATGACTGATAGATGAGGATGATGCCAAATATCTGCTGAAGTGTTATATGTTAAGTAGAAATGGATAGAAAATATAATTCAAAAGATAAAAAGCATCTGCAAGGGATTTTAAAAGGGTCCCTTGGTTGCACTGACAAGCTGTCATCAGGGGCAATAAATCATGCAAAATGACATTAGGTCAGTGTCTGGATGATTTTCTTCTTCTTTTCTTTGGTATCAATGAAATGATGCAATAATATAGGATACACTGAGATTTAACCAATTTGAAAATAATCATTTCGCACTGATGTGTTTTTTTTTAACGTGCAAAATAACGGGTTTTAAAAGAAGCCGAGCTGTTGGTGTGCTGATTGATTGATGAGTGAAGGAGTAAAAACCGATCTAGTTTGTCTCGTGAATGCAGCAATCATGGTAATAGATCCAGGTGTATTGTGCATCCATATTCATGGCAGGCAGTGCATACTGCATCAGTCATGGCTGAGGGACTTTCTGAAGAACCAAGTCTTAACAGCCAAACCAAATGACCTCCTTGGCTTTCCCTGGGGATCCAGGCTTATAATTCTCATGGCAACAACAACTGAGAAATGTGAGACCCTTGGTGCTTGTTTTCTTGCAGGCGTTTCATTACCCAACTAGGTAATATCATCAATGCACTGCAACAAGCTCAGAGAGCATAAAGGACTCCAGAGTTACATTTTTTTTCCCCCTGTTGGAATTGAGAAATAACACTGACAAGGCTAAATCCTCCACCTTGTTATAAATTAAGAGCCGAGGTGGCGCAGTGGTTAGGGTGCAGTACTGCAGGCCACTTCAGTTGACTGTGATCTGCAGTTCAGCGGTTCAAATCTCACCGGCTCAAGGTCGACTCAGCCTTCCATCCTTCCGAAGTGGGTGAAATGAGGACCCAGACTGTGGGGGACAAGTTGCTGACTCAATTTGCTAAAAAAAAATTGTAAACCGCTTAGAGAGGGATGAAAGCTCTATGAAGCGGTATATAAGTCTAATAAATAAATAAATAAATAAATAAATAAATAAATAAATAAATAAATAAATAAATAAATAAATAAAGAAAGAAAGAAAGAAAGAAAGAAAGAAAGAAAGAAAGAAAGAAAGGGGTAACATGATCAACACCAGTTCTCTCTTATGTAGAAAATGGGAGACTCAATTAAAATTATTATTTTAAAAACTGAGCCTTAAAACTAATATTATTAGTTTTATATTATTCTCCGCAGTTCAAAAAGCTTTTTAAAAATGCTTGTATAACAGTAAAGGGTGTTTAGACACATTGGAAGAAACTGCAGAATCTGTAGCTTTACTCCCCATAGTTTCTGGGGAGTAAAGCAGTGGTGGGATTCAAAAAATTTAACAACCGGTTCTCTGTCCTAATGATTTCTTCCAACAACCAGTTCACCAAACTGTTCAGAAGATTAACAACCGGTTCTCCTGAAGTGGTGGGAACTGGAACTCCCTTTTGTAAGTTTACAAAAAAGTGGTCATAATTTTTCAAAATCTAAGATGAATTTCAGACTTTACTTAATACTCTGTTGTGGCCCAGCAGGAGCCGTTGGAGCTGCCACCAGACTCCGACAGCGAGGGGCCCTCTGAGTCGGCCCTGGAGGATGTGGAGGACCCTGGACAGGGTTCCGACTCTGAGCAGGGCGCAGAAAGGCTGGTTGGCCACCAGGAGGCGCCTGGGCTTTGGACCAGTGGGGAGGAGACAAGGGAGAGTGATCCGGATGTCAGCAGTGAGTTGTTCCGGGATGCCCAGCACCAAAGGCATCAGGAACAGTTGCGCAAGTACAGGAGGTAATTGCACTCAGCTGGTGGTCATTAGGCTCCTCTCCAGACTATAAAAAGACTCCTTGTGCACACGCCCCTTTTACAGAAGTCAACGCAGGAACTAACGTCAGAGAACATTATTGTGAGCTTGGCAGGCTGGATTGCTGCCACGGCTTATCCGTGCTGTATTGCTGTCCCAGCTTATCTGTGCCGGTTTGCTGCCAAGGACCTGTCTGTCTGTTAATTAAATGCCATAACTTATCTTTGGCTCGGAGTGTGTGTTGGTGTGGGACGACGGGGGGGGGGGGGGGTCAGAACAATACTGTATGTATTATTTTCTAGTTACAATTGTAATTGTGCTTTTCTCCCCTCTCTAGGCTTCTATACTTATCCTTCTTTCTAAAAAAGAAAACAGAAAAATCTACCAGACTCAATTGTTTTACTTTGCTCTGTCTTCAGGCCATAACAGAAGCAAACTCTTGTCTTTCTTCAATTCCACCACCCACACTTTGGGGAAACTTCAGTGACAACCTGTTGAGAATAACATGCGCAGGGCCTGCGCCCATCAGCAAGGAGAAAAGGAAGATTAGCGAGCAAGCGCCATTGTTGGGCATATCGCTTTGCCTGCAGTTACGTGATAGCAATAAAAGGGCAATTGTGATGATTAAAGGCCTTCTTTCACCGGGGAGAAATGTTAGGTAAAGGTCACAAAATAAAGCAGAGAAGTTATGACACCCACAGGAATCTGCTGGAACTCAGACAAGTTAGTGTTATATCCATATCTCTTGGACTGGCCTTAGTTCCTTCGATTTGTTGGAAAGGAATAATTGGGTTTATTCATTGGATTCTGCCCCGAGATCGGTGACGCAGAGCAGATAAGGAATGCTTTTTAACATAAATCATTCATTTTAAATACAACACGAAATAAATATTTATCCCAAGCCTTTAAGGGACCACAGGTGTTGAGAAGTGAATGATTAATTATGCAAATTAGGGAGAGAGAGCACTTGAGTCATCTTCTCATGAAAAGCAGCAATCTAAACTGTCAAATGTGCTCAAGGCCTCATTTCTAGGAATATTATGTCACGCTATATCTATTACTAAAATCATAAGTAAATGTGGCATTGCTAAGATGTAAACATGAAACAATGTCATCTTGCTGAAGGAACCACTCTCATTCGCAAGCAACTTTTTTTTTTCTAATCCCGTGACTTTCAAATTATATGTTTAATTCTTGTATGCCAATAATGCAGCCTTTAAATATAGAAAGCTGTCTCTTTTGTTTGCATTTTCATAAGTAAATAAGGCCCAACCTTTCAACCTCCTATTAAGTTTAAAAGTAATACTGATTTCTACATATTGTTAAGAATGATTAAGAATGATACTATTTGCAAGCAAAATGCAAAGCTCTTTACTGAGGTCTTCCCTTTTTCAATAAGTGTATACAATTGCATATAAGTCAATAGAAGCAATAATATCTCACAATATGACTTCTGTAACATACGACATTAACAGAGATAAAGATAAAGCAATAGCAATAGCAGTTAGACTTATATACCGCTTCATAGGGCTTTCAGCCCTCTCTAAGCGGTTTACATAGTCAGTGTATTTCCCCCAACAACAATCCGGTTCCTCATTTCACCCACCTCGGAAGGATGGAAGGCTGAGTCAACCTTGAGCCGGTGAGATTTGAACAGCTGAACTGCAGTCAGTTGAAGTAGCCTGCAGTGCTGCACTCTAACCACTGTGCCACCACTATACTAAAGGTATAGTCTCATATGATAACATTTCACACTGCTTATTACCACCCAGGAAACATGTCTTGGGTTAAAAAAAAAAAACCACCCTATAGATTAGTAGGAAAAATATTTAAAATAAAAGGACTAACACTAATAATTTATTTATGCTAATGTATGGCATTTCTGCATCTAGAATGTTATGAACAGATCTGAAGCATTAAGTGGAGAAGGAACAACTAAAATTATCACTGGTTTGAGCACTTCCCCAGCAGCAGGTTTGACATTTTTTTACTATTGTTTTGTGTACCAGCTCAATTTGCCATGCCTATGTCCAGTCTTCCGCACATGCCTTTTGCTCGTGTGCACTCTTTCCGCGCATGCACCTAGCCTCAAAAAGTGTGTCTAAACAGGATGGCATAGAGCCAAGAAGGGTGTGTGATTTCTGCTACTGGTTCGGGTGAATCGGCCACCCAGTGGTGGGTTTCAAAAAATTTTAGAACCTCTTCTGTAGGTGTGGCCTGCTTTGTGGGAGTGGCTTGCTGGCCATGTGACCGGGTGGGAGTGGATTGGCAGTCATGTGACTGGGTGGGCATGGCCAACTTGTAAAATGTGATGAAACTCACTTAACAACGCTCTTGCTTAGCAACCAAAATGTTGGCTCAGAAACTCTGGAAATGAAGCACGCAAGTCTTAAAGCTTTCAAGTTACAAGACCCTTGCGCCCCTAACCCTTTAGGAAAAAAAAACCCAGGGGTGTTCAAAGTTGACAGCTTTAAGACTTGTGGACTTCAACTCCCAGAATTCCTCTTCTCACTCTTCATCTTGATGATGGGCGGACGGGCGAGGAGGGGAGCTGGAACTGGTTCTAGACGGCACTATAGATTTGTATTTCTATAGAAGAGGTGCCATTCCTGCGGCCACCTATGCATTTGTCCTATTATGGAAAAAAAACTTAAAAAAAAAAAAAAACCTGAACTCCTTATCCTGGAAAAAAGTCAATTGGAAAGGGAATGTCCAAGGATGCAAATGGTATTAAATTATACTTCTTAAGAAAGCACCTAGTTAAATCTGTAGTATTTATTAGCAGGAAACATGGGGATGGGCGATAAGAAGACTGGATCTCTTCAGGAAGGTCAGATCAATCAAGATTTTTGAAGATTCTTTGTTATCTTCAGGTTACAGAGCCGAGGTGGCGCAGTGGTTAAATGCAGCACTGCAGGCTACTTCAGCTGACTGCAGTTCTGCAGTTCGGCTGTTCAAATCTCACCGGCTCAGGGTTGACTCAGCCTTCTATCCTTCTGAGGTGGGTAAAATGAGGACCCAGACTGTGGGGGCGATATGCTGACTCTGTAAACCGCTTAGAGAGGGCTGAAAGCCCTATGAAGCGGTATATAAGTCTAACTGCTATTGCTATTGCTATTAAGGACCACCCATCTCCAAATACAGTTGCATAGGAGCAACAATGGGAGTAGGATACTATGTCATCTGTTCCTGAGCACCCAAGATTGGCCACTGTGGAAAAACAAAATGGTGAAGAAGACTCTCTGACTTGATTTGTCAAAGATGATCCTTAAGTACTTTCAGTCAGTTTGCACCAAACTTGCTTTTTAAATCAAAGTTTCTATATGTGAACACGCATGAGTTCAAAGCATCATTACTTCAACTCTGTGCATTCAGTGTAACTCCTTTTCCAGAAAATAAGTCATGTCATGTTCAATTTTTGTAAAAATAGGAACCTCCCTCTTGCTTCCCCCTCCATAAATTCCCTTGTGCTTATCAGCCAAACCATTATTAATCTCTCTCAACAATTTCAACATCTTCTTGTCAATGTCATAATTCACGTAGAAAAATGCTCAGTGCTGTTTTCCTTGATTCCTTTCTTAAACACTATTCCATAACAATGTTTCACTATTAATATCACAACATTGCAACGTTGCACTCTGTAGCTCAAGGAGCCACAAAGGTGGGTTGGGATGGGAGAAGACACAGGAAAAAAAAATAATGCGTAAAAAAGTAAGGACAAACTGTAACACGAATTGTGTATTTTGTAAATGCATCAGAGACAACGCACTGAAAAAAACACAATTTTCAAATGAACTACTTAATGTTCATATAATTATGTTAAAAAGTATTGAAACACGTCAATTAAAATCTGTCATTAAGTGAAAAGACTCATTAATCTCCAATATATTTCGTTTATTTTCAATGAAACACTTTGACTATAAAGTTGGAAGGTGCTGTGATTTTTATTTGTTGTATAGATTAAATGATTAAAATTAAAATTAATTGACATATATATTTATTGTCCTAATGCCAATGAAATAAGTTGTTCCTTTTGCAGAGAGATTGCACGAATGGGTTTATGACCAGACCAACCTGAGTATCACACAAAAAATAAATTCAAGAATTTGAAGGAACGAACTGTTAGTTGATAAGAACAAAAATGTATATTAAAAGACTCAAATTGTCAGCAGTTGTTTAATTAAAGAAACGGATATTACACTATTTCTCCATGATCAATTGAAGCCTGCTGTGCAGGAAAATGGATGCCAACTGGAGGTCATTTTTAATGGTTCGTGATGATGCCTGGTTCTGTTTTGGGAATGACTTACATCTGGCAACTTGCCATAGGGACTTTTTCCACATCACCTCAGATTTAACCTACTTAGTCACAACATCTAGTGACAGAACTCACGACTCCATTTGTAACCACTATTTTCCTAAGCATCACCCAGCCATCAGTGAAGAGATGTAAAATCCGCCCTTGTTTACTACAAGTTCAAATGACTTGAGAAAAGATTGCAACTTTCCACTCAGGAAATAGGCAGAGACTGTTTGGGAAGGCGATGTCAAATGTACAATGTAAACAATACTGCAATATAAGGCTAGCATTAATTTCAACAGAAAGGGAACTATTGCAGAGGAGAAGCCATTCTCAGAGTATCCAATAAAGGAGGAAAACTCTAATCCAAACAGCAGCCTCTGTTCTAACACTGTTTGGAAAAGCCTGTATTGATAAAAAGGAACACACTGGACTAGAAATTATACGGATTCACTTCTTCATATCCTGTGATGCACAGTGGGCATTCTCTGTATAATTGATAAGTAAAATTCATTTATTCATAAGGCGAGTTAACTAGAGATAAGGTGAGCACATTTAAAATGCTGATATAAACTATGAATGTGGGCGGGGGGGGAATGAAGTGAACAATAAGTTGAAGATGGTGACTGAGAACTCGCCAAAACGTTGCCAAGACAATCTCAATCTTACATGGGAAAAGACCCGAATATATTAACCTCTAAGCCACAAGCTCTCCTCCCTTGTTAGCTGAGCCAGGGGAATGATTAAGTGTTTTTTTTTTTCTTTTGTCAAAGTACTTGCTATGCCCAAATATGGGAGGGAGCATACTGCTTCCCTTTTGCCTTTCAGCCCTACTCCAGGAATATGCTCCCTCACATATTTGGGCATAACATGTGTTTTGACAAAACATTTAATACATACATACATACATACATACATACATACATACATACACACACCGTTGCAGAACCCCCCCATGGCCACCTGATCAAAATTCTGATGCTTGGCCCCTGGTTCATGTTTGTGATGGATGCAGTGTCCCAAAGTCACATGATCACCTTCTGATAAGCAAAGTCAATGGGGAAGCCAAATTCACTTAACAACGAACTGCAGTTGTTACTAACTTAACGATTGCAATGATTCACTTAACAACCGTGGCAAGAAAGGTTGTAAAATGGAGCAAAACTCTTGTAACAAAGCTCTCATTTAGCAACATAAATTTGGGGGTCAATTCTGCTTGTAAGTTAGAGACTACCTGTATTCATTTGCGGATAAGCCAAGAATTTTAGGTGTCAAAAAACACCCCCAAACCGAGTTTTGTTTATCGGCAGCAGGGCTTATCTGCAAGATTATGCCATAACATTTTTTAAAGTACCCCTATGCGGTGTGTTTTGGATATACAGACCCTTGAATTTTTAACCAAATGCATGAAAAAAATGTGGATAAACCAATTATGGAAATTAAAACATGACGATTTCACAGGTCAGCTTAGCCAGAGATGAGCTTATATGCAGATACATACAGTTATGCATGATAAGACACTGAACCTGGATTATTATTATTTTTTAAAAAAAACTCTCTAATATCATATGCACAGGATGTTAGTATGGTAATTGGTTGAGATAAAAGGTCTTCTGGACAGGCCACTGTTATAGTAATGGGAAATTAGACTTTGATCATTCAGGAAGCCTGAGTCAAAAATGTACTGATTCTACTCCAAAATGTTATTTCAGTGCCAAGTGGAATCAAATATTTCACAAAGAGATCACATCAACAACGGTTCAAACAAATCTTTCCTGATTTCTTTTAAAAGACTTGTGTCTACATTAGGCCAATGTCACCTTGTGGTTTGTTCTCTTAATTTTGTTACGTTTGAAATGAAAATGTTATTTATAGATTTTACATTGTACTTGGTCTTCTTATTATGTTTTATTGGTGCTGAAGTTAATTGATGAAGCTCATGGTGCTCTTGATTTCTGCGAAAAGGCAATTTCCCCCCCCCATTCAGACAGAGCTTTGATATGTAAATTGGTCCGCGGTTAAATTAGATGGGTGCTGTTGCTTTCATGATGTTTTGAATTGTGAATTTCTAAAAATGACTATTTTATTGCTACTATTGTTAGCCTTCCTGAACAACGTTCCTTGGTAGAAGTGTGACGAACAAGTCAAGTAAATATAACACCACCGTAGCATTTCTTCCGTATCTGCTTGGTTTAATTAGATTTTTTTTCCCCAAAGAGAAATATTTCTCCCTTCAATTTTTGAAAAATATTTTCTCTCTCAATATTTAATATCTCTCTCGTCTCTCCATCAACTGACATCCACAACACCCTTATATTTAATTCTTTATTTTTTAAAAAAAAATATTTTCTGTAAGCCGCCCGGAGTCCTTCGGGATTGGGCGGCCTATAAATTTATTAAATACTAAATACTAAATTAAATACTATTTTGTTAGATAAGATAGCAACTGTAAAAACAATGTACTGCTGAAATATTTTCTTTACTGCCTAATAAAATTTTTTAAAGCAGCCCAAAAGTCTGGCGTAAAAACTAATAGTGATAGCGCCTAGACTTATATACCACTTTACAGTGCTTTAAAGCCCTCTCTAAATGGTTTACAGAGTCACCACATTGCCCCCAACAATCGGGGTCCTCATTTTACCCACCTTGGAAGGATAGCAGGCTGAGTCAACCTTGAGCCTGGTGGGATTTGAACTGCCAAATTACAGGCAGCCGGCAGTCAGCAGAAGTAGCTTGCAGTACTGCACTCTAACCACTGCGTCACCGAGGCTCTTTTAAAGGTTCTAAAGCAGTGAATGCTGGCTGGGGAATTCTGGGAGTTGAAGTCCGGACATCTTCAAGTTGCCAAGGTTGAGAAACACTGTTCTAAAGAGATTATGGTAAGCAATAGTAACATGTAAAGAAAGAACCAGTGAGCGATACCCATGAAACGTACAAAAAAGACCAATGGCTTATGTTTGAACCATCAATGGTGTGGTCTCTTTATGAAATATTTGGTTCCATTTAGAACTGAAATAACCTTCTGGAGTGGAGGCAATGCATTTTTGACTCTGATTTCCTGAATGAAATCATATATTGTGGCTAGTTATAGATGTTGCCTTTAAAGACGCGGTGGTTAATCACTGATGTTTTCCAAGCATTGCACCAGCTACTTCATACTCTTGAAAACACTGAGCAAATATAGACAGGACAAAGGGGATATGATTGGATCAGAGGTGGGTTCCTACCACCTATTTGGTAGAACCGGTTCGTCAAATCTACCGAACCGGTTAGAAGAGGTTCCACCAGTGGACCCGGAAAGCAGGCCACACCTACAGAAGAGGTTCCAAAAATTTTTTGAAACCCACCACTGGTCCTTGGATATGATTATTCTACACTATCATGCTCCTATTTATAAAACTCAATTGCCTCTGTGAAAGGTAAGGATGACTACTGCGTTTGTGGCGCAATCGGAACATTGCGTGTGTTGAAGTTGTTTTAACGCAAACCAAAGATGCCTTTTGAAAAACAAGTTTACATTATATTCTTATGCATGCCAGTGCTGTGTGTGAGGTAATTTAAGGTGGTTCTGAGAAGTGTCATCGGCATCTTCATATCCGGTCACATGGGCGGCAAGCCACTCCCATCCGGTCACATGGGCGGAAAGCCACTCCCACAAAGGAGGCCACACCCACAGAGTAGGTTCAAAGAATTTTTGAAACCCACCACTGGATTGGATGATCCACTGACTCTGTATTGTCAACAATTGGCTAAAAGCTTTGAAATAGAAGCCTATAGAAAGAGATGAATGGGACATTCAGTAGGGCTGCCAGCCGTCATCCTTTCCTGATCTTGCTGACTGACCGGCTGGCCACGCCTCGGAGTAGGGCCTTCTCTGTTGCCGCTCCGGCCCTATGGAATGAGCTACCCCCAGAGATCCGGGCCCTACCCACTCTCATGGCCTTCCGAAAAGCTATTAAAACCTGGCTATTCCGGCAGGCCTGGGGCTGTTGACCTCAGGATTGAGGTCCAGCCCTGCTTAGATTGGGTGCATGCTGTGTCTTTTTAAATTTGTCGTGCTTTTATCTCTTTTTAATTTTTCTTAATGTCTGTTTCTGTAAGCCGCCCGGAGTCCTCCAGGATTGAGCGGCCTATAAATTAAATAAACAGTTAAGCAGTTAAACAGTTAATAAAATGCTTCCTTGACTCTTCATCAATCCCCCCCCTCCCAGGGAGGAAGGGTATTTTCTTCCTAAAACACAGCAACACAATTGCTGCCCATCGGCTGTTAGATATACGTATAAAACATAAATAAACAGTTGTAAACACATGTTAGTCGTGCCTTCTGTTGCTTATTTGAAGAGAAGCAGGCTTTGTTTACTTGTGCTCCAGGTGTTTGATTCAATGGACAAGGGGGAAAGGATTAGAAAGTGTTGAATGGAGTTATAACAGGACATGCTAATTTCAGAACGTGAATTTCCTAATGAATGGGATCATCACACTTCTGGCAGAACAGTTATTAACAAATAATGACATTACACTGGGGGCCAACACATTGTTTTAGTGAGCAAGGCATATGGCTGTTAAATATCTACACAATGAAAAATGTGGCTATGACAGAAAAATCAGATGACTGCTCCTGAAGATTGTTTAATTTCTATTGCAAGAATCAGTTGTACCTACAAGTTAAATTCTCAGGTGAATTTGGCATTTTTCATATTCACACATCAACTCAGATCGCTACTTAGTTGAAGGACTAATTTGGAACTGCCTGTTCCTGTGCATGTCTCCACAGACACCCAGCTTATTTCAATATACTTTACTTCCTATGGGGCAAGGCTTGGATTGAAGCACAGCAAAAACATAATTTAGTCGGACCAACTTGCATTCCAAATAGTTTCGGATGATGTAAGAGCCGAGGTGGCACAGTGGTTAGAGTGCAGTACTGCAGGCTACTTCAGCTGACTGCTAGTTCGGCAGTTCGCCAGTTCAAATCTCACCGGCTCAGGGTTGACTCAGACTTCTATCCTTCCGAGGTGGGTGAAATGAGGACCCAGACTGTGGGGGGCGATATGCTGACTCTGTAAACCGCTTAGAGAGGGCTGAAAGCCCTATGAAGTGGTATATAAGTCTAACTGCTATTGCTATTGCTATGACTTGCACCTGTGTTGGCAAAGGAGTAGTAGTGTATATTTCTAAACTCAACTGTTGGTGTTAATTACTCCTGCATCCAATATATCTCTTTGGATATACTTCCACTAACTTAGGAGCTCAAATTAAAAAGAGCTCCTTGTCATCCTCAAGGTACATAGTTTGGTATATGTATTAAAGTATATTGGTATTAAGGACAGTGGTGGAATTCAGCCAGTTCGCACCTATTCGGGAGAACCGGTTGGTAACTTTCTAAGCAGTTTGGAGAACCGATTATTGGAAGAAATCTCCTTTTGTTTTTTTTCCACTTTACAGGGCTAATCCTGTAAGGAAGGCAGGAAGGAAACATTCTGGTGTTGTTTCTAGCCTCATCTTTATTGCCCTGCTTACAGAAACTGCCTCTCAGGTTAACCCTTATTACATTGAAACAGCTAAGGTGAAGCGCCCATCAAGGTGAGTGATGTTGAGTTGGCCATGCCCACCCAGTCACATGACCACTGAGCCCCGCCTACCCAGCTGGTCATTAAAGCAGGGAACCAGTTGTTAAATTATTTGAATCTCACCACTGATTAAGGATAATGCAGACAATTGATCCTTTTAATTGACTAGTTTCTAAGTTTTGTATCTGTAAAGGGAGATGCCTTAATGACCATGAGAAGAAGGGATTCTGTGACTGTCATCAAGATTTTCTTAACTCAGCACTCCTCACTTTATATCACACCAGTTAGGAGGATTTGCTGACATTTTGGATGAATTTTGCAAAAGGGATGGGATGTGTAATTGGAAGTGGGGGGGGGGGGAGAATGCAATTCAGGAAGCCTTATTCTGTTCACAGTTCCTATGATTCAGACATTTGCCTTCAAGTGCCAATCAGCCAAATGATGTGTCCAAGAGGAAGATTTCAGTGTTGCAAGATGATTACATTTGTTTTTGAAGAACCCCATTCACATAACTGTGTTCAGCGGATAGAATTTGACATTACCATTTAAATTTAGCAAGATTTTCTTCCAGTTGATAGCAAGGGATTTTTTTTTCTCTTACCATGATCTGAAACTACTAATTTGTATCATATTATGGAGAAGGGAGATTTATTTGACTTGACTAACTCACAAAATTGAGGGGGAAAATCTACTAAAAGGATAATGCCTCAATCTTAGTCCACCAAAATCATTATAATTAGCTATTGACTCTTATAAGATTCATAATATCGGAAGCTTCCTGATGGATATTCCTTAATATCAATGATTACCCCACCCCCAAAAAAATATCCCCGGGGGGGGGGAGTATTTTAGTGATATCACTGAACCAAGGACTTCTATATTCTTTGTAGTAGAATGCTACTCAAGAGAGTCCCCAAGACATGGTGTATTCTACTTCATGACTATATGGATTTCTTTGAAAGCACTAAGTGTTGGTATATATTTATAACTTTCCAATGTTTTAAACAGAATCAGTTTGATTCAGGCTAGAAAGTTGTGAGTCAGACTGTGAGTTCTAGTCCCACCTTAGTTATGAAAGCCAGCTGGATGACTTTGGACCAGTCACACACTCTCTGTCTCTCTGTCTCTGTCTCTCTCTCTCTGTCTCTCTCTCTCTCTCTCCTTCTCAGCTCATCCCATCCCACAAGGTTGTTGTTGTTGGGAAAATAGGAGGGGGAAGGTGAGTTGGATATATTCGCCATTGGATATGTAAACCTAATGGAGGAGTGATATAAATAATTAAATAAAACAATTTATTCTTTGTACACATTTTTTTAAAAAAAACCTGAGCTTGCTAAGTTTTCTTATTAAATGTTTGAAAAAGACTCACTTTCTAAAATATCCAGTAGGAATTTTGAAAATCAAAAAGATTTGGAAAAGTGAAGAGATTCTAAGTAGGAGAGCCCTCCAGCCCATGACTTCCTTTGAACTGGTAGCGACATTTCTAGGGAAGTAGAAGAAAGCATCATCGTTGACCACGAAGGTCAACGATTGACAGTTAAGTCTAATTCAAATGGGTTTAGATATTTTGAACAGAAGAGTCAATAGCTAATTATGACGCAGTTACTCAAGATAACCTGCATAATAAGACACTGATACTTATAGATGGCACATAATGTTCTGCTATCGGCTGTTTGGTAGTAGTTACTTCAACATAATGATGGGAAAGCATTCTTTGTCTTACTTAAGAGCAACATTCTAGGCTACAGGTTAACAGAAACAGGCCCACTGCTACTATTACACTATGCAATTTGTCATCATAGGACAACTCTTCTAGCTCTGACAAGCAATATTGTGACTGATGATACAAACAATAATTCTAGACCAAAATAATGGGGGGGGGGACATTTTATAATGCCTTTAATATCCTTGCCACTCAACACTAACTGTTAATAAAACACCAACTAATATTGTGTTCCCAATGCTCACCCCACCCCAAAGTCTATTCTTCTAGACATCTGAGATAGATGAGAAGAAACAGAGGAGTCAAAAGTCAAGGATAATTGTCCACATTGGTCCTGTTGGATACCAATTATTTCTACTGAGGCATCAGAGTTATTCTGTGTCCCCTCACACGTTAAGGTTGGCTTCACTTCTCTCGTAAATGATTATTGCAACGAAACTATTAAACTAAAGAACATTTGGTACCGTAGCAGAAAAATAGAACCACTAATTTCATGACAAATCATTCTGAATGTGACTAGATGAACTTTAGGGAAAGTTTCCCGTGTGCTTTTTAAAGGATAAATATAATGAAAAGAAATGCAAAGTTCACCACTTCTCCCAAGCGGTCTTTGGAAAACAAGAGTCTTCCCCAGCCGCCAGCATGGCCATTTCTACAGGAATCCTACAAGTTATAATCCCATCCAGTTCTGAGGAACGCCAGCTAAATTTACAGGAAATAGATATAGAACTGCAAGCAGAATGAAGAATTGGTAAAGGAAGGTCTACAGGTAGACCTCGGTTTACAACCATTGTTTCAGGGACCGTACTGGAAAAAAAAGTGACTTATGGGCATTTTTCATGCTCACAAACATTGTAGCATCTCCCTGGTCATGTGATCAAGTGGCTCATATTTACGACGGCTGCAGTATCCATAGTGGTTGCAGTGTCCACAGTTCTCTGCTCTGTATTTATACTGTCTACTTCTCTATTGCTGACTTATTTACATCTTTGGTATTAAATTACTGTAACACGCTCTACATGGGGCTGCCCTTGAAGAGTGTTCGAAGACTTCAGTTAGTCCAGAACGCAGCCGTGCGAGCGATTGTGGGTGCTCCCAGGTAAACCCACATCACAGCTATCCTCCGCGAGCTGCACTGGCTACCCATTAGTCTCCGGATCTGCTTCAAGGTGCTGGTCGTTACCTATAAAGCCCTACATGGCATCGGACCTGGGTACCTGAGAGACCGCCTCCTGCCGATTACCTCCCATAGACCGATCAGATCTCACAGGTTAGGTCTCCTCCGGATTCCATCTGCCAGCCAATGTTAGCTGGCGACTCCCCGGGGGAGAGCCTTCTCTGTTGCAGCTCCAGCCCTTTGGAATGACCTCCCCGTGGAGATCCGGACCTTTACTACCCTCCCGGCCTTCTGCAAAGCCACCAAGTCCTGGCTGCTCCAGCAGGCCGGGGGGCTTGTGAAACATCCAGCCCCATGGAAACTGTGAATGTTGCGTATTTTAAAGTGTTGTTTTTTGTCTATTTATCCCCCTTCCCTTGTCTATTGTGAGCCGCCCGGAGTCCTTCGCTGGCTGGGGAATTCTGGGAGTTGAAGTCCGGACATCTTCAAGTGGCCAAGGTTGAGAAACCTTAGAGGTTGAAAATGTATTTTTAAAAAATTCAGCCCACAGATATAGAAAAGTTGCTTAGCCATCTGTTCATCTATCAGTCATGGTTGACAAGAGGGAATGGCTAGAGCCACCCATGATACTAAGCCTGAAGCAAAAACGCACAGCTAGGTGTGATATATGAGCACAGCCCCTGTTGCCGATACCCAGGAGATCATTTCTACAAATTGTTTTATGATCAGAATAATATGCTATATACTGTCTCATTGTTAAAGTTTTGCTTCAATTTTTTTTCCCTATCTTTTCTAAGAATTACTAACGTCATGTAGACACACTCGTAAGCTTCTTTGGTCTGATAAACTTTAAATTATGCAAACTTATTGGTTGGTTGGTTTTTTATGATATTTCTGAGGCTGCCTGAGTCCAAAGCGATTCAGGTGGCTTACACTAAAAACAGGGAAGGATGAGAAGGAAGAGCCAGGCATCCAGATAAATATATTGTCTAGCATAGGAAGCTTAACTAACAGAGGGCCACAAACACCTAAATCTAAGATCGGAAGGAATAGCCATGTTTTTTTCAAGATAGCAATAGCAATAGCAGTTAGACTTATATACCGCTTCATAGGGCTTTCAGCCCTCTCTAAGCGGTTTACAGAGCCAGCATATCGCCCCCCACAGTCTGGGTCCTCATTTCACCCACCTCGGAAGGATAGAAGGCTGAGTCAACCTTGAGTGGGTGAGATTAGAACCGCTGAACTGCAGATAACAGTCAGCTGAAGTGGCCTGCAGTACTGCACCCTAACCACTGCGCCACCTCGGCTCCAGATTTCGGAACATCATCTGGAAGGGAACACCATGGATCTCTGGGAGAATATGATTTTCGAAGGTAAGCACCACAATAGAGAAATCACATTTTCTGGCCTATGTATGGTGTCTGTGTGTGTGTGCATATGTGTGTATCAGGGGTGGGTTCTGGCAAGCACCACTGCCGGTTTGCTTGTGTGCATGCTTTGTGTGTGCTTGTGCACACGCAGTGTGATTAAAATTGTTATGTGCATGTGCAGAACCAAAAAACAAGATGGTGGCACCATGGGCGCTGCCTGGAGAACTGGTTCAGGGGCGTGGCACACCTGAGTTGCTACCAGTTCCAGTGACTCAGGCCACCAAACCACTACTGGTTTGGCTGAATCAGTCCGAACCAGTAGGAACCCACCACTGGTGTGTGTGTGTGTGTGTGTGTGTGTGTGTGTGTGTGTGTATGTATGTATGTATGTATGTATGTATGTATGTATGTATGTATGTATGTACACAGATCTCACAATACAGAATATCCCGGTGCTGGCAAGCCTGATCTTCTTCTGAAGATGAGCAGCATCCCCATTGTGCTTGTCCTAACATTAGCAGCTACATGGATTTTTTGCATTCTAAATAGCTCTAAACTCTATTACCATTCAGCCTGAAAGTAGACCAGAGCCCTTTTCTACAGCATTAAGAAGAAATCCAAGGTTAGGGCATAAATGTCATTGGACGATAGAAGAGGAAAGAGAGGAATCTGTCAGATTTGTAACACAGATTTTACCTAAACATTTATCATTTTTTCTGAATGGTCAAATGATTTTAAAAACTGTTCCTCTTAGGCATATAATACAATATCTGTCTCTGTCTCTCTGTCTCTCTGTCTCTCTGTCTCTCTCTCTGTCTCTCTGTCTCTGTGTCTCTGTCTCTCTGTCTCTCTCTGTCTCTCTCTGTCTCTCTCTGTCTCTCTCTCTCTCTCTCTTTCTGTCTCTGCCTTTCTCCTCTCTCTGTGTCTCTGTCTCTCTCTGTCTCTCTCTCTCTCCATCGATTTATCTCTCCATCCATCCTGAAAGGCTACCTAAGAAAGAATGGGCCTTTGATCACAGTGTTATCTCTTTGAAATCCTTCATAGATGTCTCTGTATGCAGAAATGCTTCGTGTTGCGGTTGACTGTGTTTCATCCTCTGCTCCATCTAGCTTTCTCCATTCCATCCATCAACCACATGCCAAACTCTGACAATAATCGTTATTTGAAGGTGAGGTGTTTTTTTTTTTAATTTAAAAACTAAAAACAGCAACCCAAGGAAGAGACAGCAAAGAGGAGGAGAAATTGTCAAGTGAATCATACATTTGAGGTGCTTGACTTCACATTTAAACATCTTAGAACCCAAGGTTTCTTATTAAAGCTAACAGAAGGTGAGGAAAGGCTACAGTATTCCATACGTTCAATTAATTAATGTAACAACTTAATTAGTAGAGTAATTAATGGTCTAATAATTAACTTCTGCATGCCCCAGCAGTTCCCATTTAAAGAATCAATATTTTGCCTTACTGTAATAGCAAACTGCTATGATTTGAGAAGTTGCTCAGATTTGAAAAATAGTGATCTGTAAATATGTATTATTCATGCTCCACTCCCACTTTCCCAGCCTCCCTTTCTCTTATGGCTTTTAGCAAATGGTTTCATAATTATGCTAAGCTATAATTGCTGACCTAATACTGAATAGATAATTGTTTCATTCTCTCACCATTAAATAAATATAATTTGGAAGATTTAGACTCTCCTCTTGACTTCAGGAGCAGCAGAATGTTTCTTTAGACTGTTTTGGACCAATGTCTCAATGGGATTGGAAGGAGTTTCTTGGGACAGGAACATTTGCAGTAGGAAGAGCTATACTGTGAGTTTTTCTTTTTAATTCCTCCTGGATAGAGGGTTCCCCCCCCCCCACTTCAACATTTTTTTACTACTGGTTCTGTGGGCGTGGCTTGGTGGGCGTGGCACGGAAAGGATACTGCAAAATCTCCATTCCCACCCCACTCCAGTGGAAGAACATTGCAAAATCTCCATTCCCACCCCACTCCAGTAGAAGAATATTGCAAAATCTCCATTCCCACCCCACTCCAGTAGAAGAATATTGCAAAATCTCCATTCCCATCCCACTCCAGTAGAAGAACATTGCAAAATCTCCATTCCCATCCCACTCCAGTGGAAGAACATTGCAAAATCTCCATTCCCATCCCACTCCAGGGGAAGAACATTGCAAAATCTCCATTCCCATCCCACTCCAGGGGAAGGATACTGCAAAATCTCCATTCCCATCCCACTCCAGTGGAAGAACATTGCAAAATTTCCATTCCCATCCCACTCCAGGGGAAGAACATTGCAAAATCTCCATTCCCATCCCACTCCAGGAGAAGGATACTGCAAAATCTCCATTCCCATCCCACTCCAGTGGAAGAACATTGCAAAATTTCCATTCCCATCCCACTCCAGGGGAAGAACATTGCAAAATCTCCATTCCCATCCCACTCCAGGGGAAGGATACTGCAAAATCTCCATTCCCATCCCACTCCAGTAGAAGAACATTGCAAAATCTCCATTCCCATCCCACTCCAGTAGAAGAACATTGCAAAATCTCCATTCCCATCCCACTCCAGTGGAAGAACATTGCAAAATCTCCATTCCCATCCCACTCCAGTGGAAGAACATTGCAAAATCTCCATTCCCATCCCACTCCAGTGGAAGGATACTGCAAAATCTCCATTCCCATCCCACTCCAGTGGAAGAACATTGCAAAATATCCATTCCCATCCCACTCCAGGGGAAGAACATTGCAAAATCTCCATTCCCATCCCACTCCAGGGGAAGAACATTGCAAAATCTCCATTCCCATCCCACTCCAGGGGAAGGATACTGCAAAATCTCCATTCCCATCCCACTCCAGTGGAAGAACATTGCAAAATCTCCATTCCCATCCCACTCCAGTAGAAGAACATTGCAAAATCTCCATTCCCATCCCACTCCAGGGGAAGGATACTGCAAAATCTCCATTCCCATCCCACTCCAGGGGAAGGATACTGCAAAATCTCCATTCCCATCCCACTCCAGTAGAAGAACATTGCAAAATCTCCATTCCCATCCCACTCCAGTAGAAGAACATTGCAAAATCTCCATTCCCATCCCACTCCAGTGGAAGAACATTGCAAAATCTCCATTCCCATCCCACTCCAGTGGAAGGATACTGCAAAATCTCCATTCCCATCCCACTCCAGTGGAAGAACATTGCAAAATATCCATTCCCATCCCACTCCAGGGGAAGAACATTGCAAAATCTCCATTCCCATCCCACTCCAGGGGAAGAACATTGCAAAATCTCCATTCCCATCCCACTCCAGGGGAAGGATACTGCAAAATCTCCATTCCCATCCCACTCCAGTGGAAGAACATTGCAAAATCTCCATTCCCATCCCACTCCAGTAGAAGAACATTGCAAAATCTCCATTCCCATCCCACTCCAGGGGAAGAACATTGCAAAATCTCCATTCCCATCCCACTCCAGGGGAAGGATACTGCAAAATCTCCATTCCCATCCCACTCCAGTAGAAGAACATTGCAAAATCTCCATTCCCATCCCACTCCAGTAGAAGAACATTGCAAAATCTCCATTCCCATCCCACTCCAGTAGAAGAACATTGCAAAATCTCCATTCCCATCCCACTCCAGTGGAAGAACATTGCAAAATCTCCATTCCCATCCCACTCCAGTGGAAGAACATTGCAAAATCTCCATTCCCATCCCACTCCAGTGGAAGAACATTGCAAAATCTCCATTCCCATCCCACTCCAGGGGAAGGATACTGCAAAATCTCCATTCCCATCCCACTCCAGTGGAAGAACATTGCAAAATATCCATTCCCATCCCACTCCAGTGGAAGAACATTGCAAAATCTCCATTCCCATCCCACTCCAGTGGAAGAACATTGCAAAATCTCCATTCCCATCCCACTCCAGTAGAAGAACATTGCAAAATCTCCATTCCCATCCCACTCCAGTGGAAGAACATTGCAAAATCTCCATTCCCATCCCACTCCAGTAGAAGAACATTGCAAAATCTCCATTCCCATCCCACTCCAGTGGAAGAACATTGCAAAATCTCCATTCCCATCCCACTCCAGGGGAAGAACATTGCAAAATCTCCATTCCCATCCCACTCCAGGGGAAGAACATTGCAAAATCTCCATTCCCATCCCACTCCAGGGGAAGAACATTGCAAAATCTCCATTCCCATCCCACTCCAGGGGAAGAACATTGCAAAATCTCCATTCCCATCCCACTCCAGGGGAAGAACATTGCAAAATCTCCATTCCCATCCCACTCCAGGGGAAGAACATTGCAAAATCTCCATTCCCATCCCACTCCAGGGGAAGAACATTGCAAAATCTCCATTCCCATCCCACTCCAGTAGAAGAACATTGCAAAATCTCCATTCCCATCCCACTCCAGTAGAAGAACATTGCAAAATTTCCATTCCCATCCCACTCCAGGGGAAGAACATTGCAAAATCTCCATTCCCATCCCACTCCAGGGGAAGAACATTGCAAAATCTCCATTCCCATCCCACTCCAGGGGAAGAACATTGCAAAATCTCCATTCCCATCCCACTCCAGGGGAAGAACATTGCAAAATTTCCATTCCCATCCCACTCCAGGGGAAGAACATTGCAAAATCTCCATTCCCATCCCACTCCAGGGGAAGAACATTGCAAAATCTCCATTCCCATCCCACTCCAGGGGAAGAACATTGCAAAATTTCCATTCCCATCCCACTCCAGGGGAAGAACATTGCAAAATCTCCATTCCCATCCCACTCCAGGGGAAGAACATTGCAAAATCTCCATTCCCATCCCACTCCAGTAGAAGAACATTGCAAAATCTCCATTCCCATCCCACTCCAGTAGAAGAACATTGCAAAATCTCCATTCCCATCCCACTCCAGGGGAAGAACATTGCAAAATTTCCATTCCCATCCCACTCCAGGGGAAGAACATTGCAAAATCTCCATTCCCATCCCACTCCAGGGGAAGAACATTGCAAAATCTCCATTCCCATCCCACTCCAGGGGAAGAACATTGCAAAATCTCCATTCCCATCCCACTCCAGGGGAAGAACATTGCAAAATCTCCATTCCCATCCCACTCCAGGGGAAGAACATTGCAAAATCTCCATTCCCATCCCACTCCAGGGGAAGAACATTGCAAAATCTCCATTCCCATCCCACTCCAGGGGAAGAACATTGCAAAATCTCCATTCCCATCCCACTCCAGTAGAAGAACATTGCAAAATCTCCATTCCCATCCCACTCCAGTAGAAGAACATTGCAAAATCTCCATTCCCATCCCACTCCAGTGGAAGAACATTGCAAAATCTCCATTCCCATCCCACTCCAGTGGAAGAACATTGGAAAATTTCCATTCCCATCCCACTCCAGGGGAAGAACATTGCAAAATCTCCATTCCCATCCCACTCCAGTGGAAGAACATTGCAAAATCTCCATTCCCATCCCACTCCAGGGGAAGGATACTGCAAAATCTCCATTCCCATCCCACTCCAGGGGAAGAACATTGCAAAATCTCCATTCCCATCCCACTCCAGTAGAAGAACATTGCAAAATCTCCATTCCCATCCCACTCCAGTAGAAGAACATTGCAAAATCTCCATTCCCATCCCACTCCAGTGGAAGAACATTGGAAAATTTCCATTCCCATCCCACTCCAGGGGAAGAACATTGCAAAATCTCCATTCCCATCCCACTCCAGTGGAAGAACATTGCAAAATCTCCATTCCCATCCCACTCCAGGGGAAGGATACTGCAAAATCTCCATTCCCATCCCACTCCAGGGGAAGAACATTGCAAAATCTCCATTCCCATCCCACTCCAGTAGAAGAACATTGCAAAATCTCCATTCCCATCCCACTCCAGTGGAAGAACATTGCAAAATCTCCATTCCCATCCCACTCCAGGGGAAGAACATTGCAAAATCTCCATTCCCATCCCACTCCAGGGGAAGGATACTGCAAAATCTCCATTCCCATCCCACTCCAGTAGAAGAACATTGCAAAATCTCCATTCCCATCCCACTCCAGTAGAAGAACATTGCAAAATCTCCATTCCCATCCCACTCCAGTGGAAGAACATTGCAAAATCTCCATTCCCACCCCACTCCAGTAGAAGAACATTGCAAAATCTCCATTCCCACCCCACTCCAGGGGAAGGATACTGCAAAATCTCCATTCCCATCCCACTCCAGGGGAAGAACATTGCAAAATCTCCATTCCCACCCCACTCCAGTGGAAGAACATTGCAAAATCTCCTTTCCCACCCCACTCCAGTAGAAGAACATTGCAAAATCTCCATTCCCATCCCACTCCAGTAGAAGAACATTGCAAAATCTCCATTCCCACCCCACTCCAGGGGAAGGATACTGCAAAATCTTCATTCCCATCCCACTCCAGGGGAAGAACATTGCAAAATCTCCATTCCCACCCCACTCCAGTGGAAGAACATTGCAAAATCTCCATTCCCATCCCACTCCAGGGGAAGGATACTGCAAAATCTCCATTCCCATCCCACTCCAGTAGAAGAACATTGCAAAATCTCCATTCCCATCCCACTCCAGGGGAAGGATACTGCAAAATCTCCATTCCCATCCCACTCCAGTAGAAGAACATTGCAAAATCTCCATTCCCATCCCACTCCAGCAATTCTGTTGTTGCGATAATAATAATGTTAAATTAAAACAGAAGAATATTTTTTACTCTTCTCATCTGAAAATAAAAAGAGGTTCCCATGATTTTTTTTGTAAAATTCTTTGTGTCTTTCACATGTTAAGGGACAGTTTATAGAGAGCTTATACTATAATATATGAAAGATTGTGGAAGAGTAAGTTCCTCCTCACAAGTCAGCAGGCGGTTCAAGAAATGTATAGGAAACGAGTCTTTTCTAATCATTGAAGCAGCCACAACTCTTCCTGGCTCTTGTGACTGCTTCAGAGACTATTCTTGCTGGCCTCTGTATGTTATCTTCAAGAAGAGCCATTCTGTTTCATTGGGAAAAATGAAAT
Organism: Thamnophis elegans; assembly: GCF_009769535.1. NCBI lineage: Eukaryota > Metazoa > Chordata > Lepidosauria > Squamata > Natricidae > Thamnophis > Thamnophis elegans. The sequence continues at coordinate 3,328,538 of NC_045544.1, forward strand.
TCACAGACTCTTGGTACCCGCTTTGCTCTTTTATAATCATATCTATTTATCTTTAAAAAACACTTTTCAGACATGAACTGCAACAGAAGATATGACAGCCAAAGATCTTGTTCAGGATTCCAGCCCACATGATAACTCACAATGCATAGATATTCTATGGCAGTGTTTCTCAACCTTGGCGACTTTAAGTCCTGTGGACTTCAACTCCCAGCTGTGCTGGCTGGGGGATTCTGGGAGTTGAAGTCCACAGGACTTAAGCTCGCCAAGGTTGAGAAACATTGATCTATGGCTTGTGAGCATAGTCAATATATGTTGCGCTATTGTTTCCCCCCCTGCTCCGCAAAGACTTCTTTTTAACTCTTACAGATTAAATGGTAAATTTCTAACAGCCATTACTTTTGTTTTCCAGTAACCCTGTTTGGGTCACCCAGGCAAGATTTAATATGGGGATTAACTAATGATTTGTACAGTTGTTGCTTAAAATAACTTAAAAGCTGCCGATTTCTTCTTTCTAGGAGCATTATAGAAGGTTATAAACAGTGTTTCTTATGCATTCATTTAGCACAGCTCTAAGTAAGAAGTGAAAAAAAAAAGTAGTCTCACGTCATTAGATTTCTTTTTATATACCATTCTGCTCATTTTTAAGACATGTCAAATACTTTGGAGTAGAGAATTACTTCATTTCTCCCAGTTTAAAAATAATCCTGGGGTATATGGCTCAAAACCTTATTCAGATGGTTTATTCATAATATATATTCAAATAGCAGGTGCCTGTGCTTCTATGTACAATACCAGTCATTTTGTGCCACTTGATAGATGAAAAGCTGTAACTCTGCTAATTCATTTTCTATATGTAGTACATCCTTTCATTAAGGCATTATTGCCAAACATGAAATGTCTTTCTCAAAGCCCTGAAGCATTTCGACACACACGGTTATGTTTTATCTAAGTATCCTATTTTTGAAGTGCCACATTTTTTGACCTTAAAAAGACATGTGTGTTCCTCTCCTCACCTATTCTTTCTTTTATAGCTTTGGCCCAGCAGAGACTGCAATATCACTTTCTTCATGATTGAAATATGGCAAAATATTGCACGGCAAGGCATGCCCATCCCAAATGGAGTTAGATCATTGGTATAAAAGAACAAGCAATTTTGAAACTGAGCTACGAAAGAAAACCAACAGGCTTGGGTAAAACTTTTAGATTTTTTTTTTTTTTAATTCTCACTGTTATCACTCCTTAAGTAATTCAAGGTGGTGAACATACCGTATTTTTCGGAGTATAAGACGCACATCCTTTCCCCCAAAAAAAGAGGGTGAACATTTTAGTGCGTCTTATACACCGAATGTAGCCCCACCCACCACCACCACCACAAGCCAAAAACGTGAGGCATGGAGGCAGCGATGGTCTGTAGCAATCCCTGCCACCTGGAACAGCTGATTGGTGGGATTCCAACAGCCCAATCCACCTGCCAATCAGCTGTGTTGAATCAGGCTACAATAAGTGCTGAAGCTGACATGGCTGGTCAGAGTTTGCAGCTGCAATCACATTCAGAAAGCATACACAAGTAACTGATTCTGCAGGAATCAAAATAATAATAATATACAATACCAAAAGCAAGTTTTCCAAGGTAGCAGTAAATACAAGCAAAACACAAGCAGTTTCACGTTCAGTTCTTGGCTAAACCTGTCTCCTTGTTGTTCACACAGCAAGTTTCAGAGTCCAAATAACCCTCATGGCTGACTTAGTTGCTATGCCTATTCATTGGCTGACGTTGTTACCATGTGTCAGCTGAATACCATGTATGCTGGCGTGACCCCTCAAAACCGTGCTCGACTAAGCCGTGCCCGATTAAACCACATCGCTGACGTCATCAACAGGGTGACAACAGCCAGCACGGAGAAAGAAGGGCGCTTTAAATAGCGCTTTGAAAGCAAGCCGATTCAACTTAAGGTAAGGGTTAGGTTTAGGGTTAGGGTTAGGGTTAGGTTTAGGTTAAGGGTTAGGGTTAGGGTTAGGGTTAGGTTTAGGTTTAGAGTTAGGTTAAGGGTTAGGGTTAGGTTTAGGGTTAGGTTAAGGGTTAGGATTAGGTTTAGGGTTAGGTTTAGGATTAGGTTTAGGGGTTAATTTTAGGTTTAGGGTTTACAGCGTGCTTCTACGTGCTGTTGTCTCCCTGTTGATGACGTCAGTGACGCGGTTTAGTCGGGCGCGGTTTAGTCGAGCGCAGTTTTGTGGTGGAACCGGATGCTGGTAAGCAGAGGCAGAATTTTTCTTCTTATTTTCCTCCCCCAAAATTAAAGTGTGTCTTATACTCTGGAGTGTGTTATACTCTGAAAAACACAGTACCTAATGCTCCTTCTTCCTCCTCTTTTCCCCACAACAATAACCCTGTGAAGTGGGTTGGGTTCAGTCACCCAGTCAGCTTTCATGCCTAAAGCAGAACTGGAACTCACAGTCTCCTGGTTCCTAGGCCACCACCTTAATCATTACATCAAACAGATCCAAAGGCGGTGATGAGCAACTGTAGTTTTTGAAGGTATCTGCAGCTATCTACATATGTATTACTCGGATTAGTGTGACCAGTGGAACTGGGATTGCTGTTGCTAAGTGATGCGGTTGTGAAAATGCAATGTCACATGACCGTCCTGCTTGGTGACAATCCTAACAGTCCTGATTGATTTATTTTTTTTAAATGTATGTGCATCAGGCATGAAATCCTCTTACTTTCGTGTGGCACTTCTGTGCATGCGTCCAGCATCCGTGATGTGATGTCAGAGGAGATGGGCGGAGCCTCTCACCACTGCCACTACTGGTTTGCCCAAACTGGGATGAACCAGCAGAATACCACCTCTGATGTACATGTAAATGTATATGCTGTGATATGATAATTCATTTGATTTCCTAAAATGTGTGAGGGGGGTGGATTCAATTTTCCTTATCTACCGTATTTTTTTTTGAAATTGTCTCTTAACATTTTTTTGTGGGAAGACTAAAACCTGTTCTGCTTCCCTCGTTCCACACCAAAGCACACTCCAAACCAAAGATAAGTTATGGCATTTAATTAACAGACAGACAGGTCCTTGGCAGCAAACCAGCACAGACAAGCTTGGGCAGCAATCCAGCCTGCCAAACTCATAACAATGTTCTCCGACATTCAGTCCTGCGTTGACTTCTGCAAGAGGGGCGTGTGCACAAGTAGTCTTTTTATAGTCTGGAGAGGAGCCTAAGGATCACCAGCTGAGTGCAATTACCTCCTGTAACCGTGTAACTGTTCCTTACGCCTATCAGCTCTCCGGTACCGGGTATCTAGGAACAACTCCCTTGGCTCCTCCCCACTGCTGATGTCCGGATCACACTCCTTTGTCTCCTCCCCACTGGTCCAAGGCTCAGGCGCCTCCTGGTGGCCAACCAGCCTCTCTGCGCCCTGCTCGGAGTTGGAACCCTGTCCAGGGTCCTCCACATCCTCCAGAGCCGACTCATTGGGCCCCTCGCTGTTGGAGTCTCCAACGGCTCCTGCTGGGCCACAACAAAAACCTATATACCTAACGAGTCCAATTTTCACTCCTGAAAGTAAAGGTTTAAAATGAATTGTAATTGTGATATTGCTGGCATGGAGGTGAGAAATACCAGTAGAATTGGAATGGCGGGGAGGGTGAATTTGGGCAATTCACCTCCTTTCTCCTCGTTTTAGAAGTTACAACAGAGTCATGACCATTATAGTTTTGGCTGAGATCATTTGATATCCAGGATAAGATATCAATGTGTGAGAATAAAAAGACCTGCCTTTAATTATGTACAGTAGGCTAGCTTCTGGCACATAAGAGTTCTTACTGAGCATCATAGCTATGGAAATCTAAAGAGCCAGATGCATTTTCAAAAGCTATGCGGAATTATGCTTTCTACTTCCAGTCAGAGGGCATTTGATTAGGAGCTTGTTTGGAGTATTAACAAAATATCCAAGTGTTAATTTCTCCTTCTTGTAGCTCTGAAGTTCAAACATAAATTGCGTGAGAAGTGGCCAAGTTTGTGGAAGAGGATATTCAAGGAGCTACACAGCCAACATCGAGATTGGTTGCTTGTTGTTTTATAATAGAGTCAACACCATTCAAGTGTTCCTCCTTCAAATGCATAACTAATCCAGCGTGCTTTATCAAAGCAGCAAAGGCACGCACATTTGTTTAAAAATCAAACAGAATTTCCATGGAAATAATTATGTTTTTTACGTTTATTAGAAATCTTCTTTGAGAAAAAAAATATCTTCAAAGTAACCAACCAGAAGAACAACATAGAAGTAGTAGAATTATCATTAAGGAAATTATCTAGATTTTTTCTTCTTCTTTAAAATTAATTAAGAAATATGTTTTGTGAACAACAGATACACAGAAATAGTGGCATAATTAAAGAATATATTAAAACTGCATCTCCTTCTGGTGGTATAAATCGGAGTTGCCTCATGAGGAGGCTCCTGCTTCAAGAATGAAGAGGACACAGGGAATTCTTAGAAGACTTTTCCCATCTTTAAAAATCTGAAAGAAAACTGTGGAAAGTTGACACTCATGTAAAGATTATTGCTGATATAAAACTACTTAAGATATTTTAAGTAAAAGAAAGAAAAATATGGGATTATTTTTTTTCAAACAATCCCTGCAATTTAGATCACTTTATAGCTGATTTCAGTAACTAAAATGGTTCTTTAGAAACTGTCAATTCAATGTGTGTTTGTTTGTGTGTGTGTTTGTACGCGTGTGCATGCATGGATGCATGCTTCATTGATAGATATTATGTAGTTTTCTTTGCTGCTGAAAATGGAAAGGATGTCAAGAAATTGAGATATTCTTTCTGTGAAATCTGGAAACAAAGTTGGCATTTGGAAAACTCTTGGCAGAAAAAAAACAACAGGGTCTTTGCTTTCCTTTGTGTGTGTATGTTTGTGTGTGTGTGTGTGTGTGTTTGTGTGTGTGTGTGTGTTTTCCTTTGCTGCTATTTTAATGATTTGTGCTTTATATCATAACGTTTGCTTATTGAAACATGTTAGTTATTTCTGAGTATCTAGTTATTTTGCTATCTGTTTAATTAATCATTTGCATCCAGGTTTTTTTTAATTTTATTTTCAAATGTTTGGTGTATCCCAGTGATGGCGAACCTTTTTCTTATGGCGTGCCAGAATTGTGTGCACACGGGCCCACATGCATGCCCACACACGTGCCCACACCAATTCAATCCTCCCTGCCCACCTGCACATGTGCACACAGGGAATGAACTTCTGCTTGGGCCATTGGGCCTGTTTTTCACCCTTCCCAGTCTCTGGAGGCTTTCCTGAAGCCTAGGGAGGGCGAAAACAGACTCCCCCTGTCCCTCTGGAAGGCTGAAAATCAGTTGGGCAGCGCATGTAGGCACTGACAGGTGGTGTGCCAGCAAATATGTGTACATGTGCCACCTGTGGCATGCGAGCCATAAATTCACCATCACGGGTCTATCCTATAGCTTAGCTTAGGCAGAAATAGCAATCCACATATAATAGATCGTAGTATTAAGAAAGATGACCAGTAGCAAGTTACGTACCAATTTATGCTTGACTGATGTCATAATGATTGTAATAATATCTTTGTAGCTCCTTTGTGTATCTATACGACCATTTACTTGAGATCCACAAGTATTAAAAAAAGGACTTGATTGCAGAAAACATAAAAATTGTGAAAACTGACCTTTTCTTTATTAATGCAGTAAATTTAAGAAGATAATTATGAACTTCAGGGATCAGATTTTTCTTTAAAAAAATGCATATGCTCAGTAATTATATTTAAAAATAAAAAAAAACCCTTGACCAAGGCTTTAATCTGGATACACTTAACATAGTAGAAAGTGTTAAAACTTAATATATTATTAATTGATTTATAAAATCATGGTGTGGTGACATTTCTTCAGCCTTGGCCAGATAGATTCAGGAAAATTTACAGATATCCAAGTATAAAAGCAGAAGGATAGAAGTAAGAGGAAAAACTTCACTAAAAGTTATTTTCTTGGTTTTTCTATGATGGAGAAAAAGGGCATACCCACATTGTACCCTTAAGCTGGTCCCATCCTGATTCATATTGGATTGACTCTAAGCGAGTTTAAGAAAGTTCTATCTGGTTTGAGACACTTTGGCAACAACCAACGCAAGGCTTTTGAAATATTAATACTTTTGTTGGTGTATTTGTACACTCACATAAAGTTTCATTTCATTCATTTCATTTCATTTCATTTATTATATTTATATGCCGCCCTTTCCCCCCGAAGGGGATTCAGGGCGGCTAACAAATCAAATCAGGGAAGGGGGGGGGGTACAGACAAAAAATAAAAAATAAACGAAACATAACAATACATAATTTAAAAACACACAACAGTCATACCATTCCAGATGGGGGCAACAGCTCTTTAGCCCCAGGCCTGTCGGAACAGCCAGGTTTTAACGGCTTTGCGGAAGGCCTGGAGGGTGGTGAGGGTTCGAATCTCCACAGGGAGTTCGTTCCAAAGGGTCGGAGCAGCCACAGAGAAGGCTCTCAGAGAGAGAAGTTAGTTTTTAAAGTTCCATATATCAGATTGAACTATCGAAATGTTCATCTATGTAGGCACAACCACCACCTTGAAAATAAAAATCCTTTTCTTGCTAGCCAGTTGCACTCTAATGTTTTCTAGGGGTCACCAACCTTTCGGACCTCAGGGATCACTAAATCCATAATTTTAAATCCCGCGATCCACTAATATGATTTTTTTAAAAAAAGATAAATAGCATTTAGTGCAGTATAAAAATGCAAATATTTTTTCTGCGGATGACCAAAATTTAGTTTGCGGATCACCAATGGTCCACTGTTGGTGACCACTGTTTTAGAGTTCCCATTAATAGTAATTCTGAAATAGTGCAGTTGTTGTGACCTTGGCCTAAGATATAGCAGGTTGCTACTTTGAAATTCAGCTGGCAGATAAGGCATACGGACAGATAAAGTACTATTTTTATTTCTGTGAGTTAGCCAGTTTCCACCCTCAACATAAAAACAAAGAAGTTTATTGTTGCAATATTTCATAATTTCTCCAGTCACTCGAATTCCCACCTGCCCAAGGACCAATTATTAAAGGAAATCCTTGGAAGAAGTAAGGGTTAGGATTACTTCCCTTCCAAAGAACCAATGAACTTCCCAAGTTAGCTCTAAGGTTATAAACTGATCCAGCCAAAAGAGTATGACTTGAACCATAAGAGCAAAATGTTATTTTAAATCCGCAGCTACAAAATGTGGCCCCAAGATTTCTTTCATGATGAGTACAAAGTGAAAAATAGGCAATGTTGTACCAACTTGTGGGACTTCTAAAGGGAACACGAGATCAACATTTCTCAAACAGTGGAGGATATTCAGAAGCGTACCATGAATTTTATTTCTTCCGACAGTCACGTGGAAACTAACACATCCAATTTCTATGGGTAAGGATCAATACTTTGCACTGTGCCTAAAAGCAGGAACATGAATCAGACCAGTTTTTTTACCTACTTACAAGTCTTAATCATTTTACATGACAATCTTAAATTAGAAACATTGCAATTATATTATGATCAATGTTAAAGGACAGTCCCCAAGTACAGCATAGGCAAGTAATCAAATGAAGTTATATTGGCGCAACAGTAATTAAGACTACATTGCTAGACTGAGTCCCTCATCTTTTTGCTAATGTAGAGTGAAAAAAACAGATTTCCAGATAAGTTATACCTAGCAAGCAGTGGTGGGTTTCAAAAAAATTTCGAACCTACTCTGTGGGTGTGGCCTCCTTTGTGGGAGCGGCTTGCCGGCCATGTGACCTGGTGGGAGTGGCTTGCCGGCCATGTGTTCTCTCTCTCTCTCTCTCTCTCTCTCTCTCTCTCTCTCTCTCTCTCCTTCCTTCCTTCCTTTTGTCTCTCTGTCCTTTTTTCCTTTTTTTCTTTCATCTCTCTCTCACTTTTTCTTTCTTTTTTTCTTTCTTTCTTTCTTCCTTTCTTTCTCTTTCTTTCTCTCTCTCTCTCTCTCTCTCTCTCTCTCTCTCTCTCTCTCTCTCTCTCTCTCTGTGTTGTGTGTGTGTGCATGTCAGTGGTGGGCTTCAAAAATTTTTGGAACCTCTTCTGTAGGTGTGGCCTGCTTTCTGGTGGAACCTCTTCTAACCGGTTCGGTAGATATGACGACTTGGTTCTACCGAACTGGTGCGAACTGGTAGGAACCCACCTCTGCTAGCAAGTTTGTTTTCATGTATTATTCAAATGATATGGGATGGTCACATTTGGTACCCAAGGAAAGATCAGGTTACTAAGTGGAAGCCCTTTTCAATAATTCTAATGCAACCAAGGACAAAGCAGCAAATGGTAAGCACCCAGGTATACAAATAGATCAATTCCTACACCAGTGCATCTCCTTGTTATTATATATGATGAGTGAAATTTCCATTAAGCAAGGGAAATTAAGTCGGGTAGAAGAGTTCTTAATTTATATCACTGAAATTCTATAAATGCTACTGAAAGAAACACTTCCTCCTATTGCATGAATATTAAAAGGCAAAATCATTAATCTCCCTCACCAATGCTTTTTTTTTTTAATCAACAATAAAATTTACCATACTCTGCTTCAAGCCTGCTACTCTTGAGAGTGGATAATGGGTTCATTATCCACTATTCTGGAACTTTTCAGCATGTGGCTCTGTATCTGATTAAATCCAATTACTTTGCTGCAGTATTTCTGCTGAAACGGAACCTGTTGAAATACATCTCAAGTATTTTCAGTAGATTAATTATTTAACCATCTCTCAAGACTTTCACTTGAACTTGAATCTCGAAGAATTTGCTCCCATATCATCCAAGGCAGATTGT
>NC_045544.1:3342400-3372400 GCF_009769535.1 Thamnophis elegans
TGAATACAATTCAGTCGTCCCAACGTTTATTCAGAGTTTAGGGGTCTCCTGCCTCCTCCTGCCTGTAGTTTCAAATGAGCAACAACGTACACTGAAAGCGGAAAAATGTTCTGTCTGTAAGGTGGATTCCATTTCTGACGTCAGAACAGACAATTAGATTGTACTACAGCCATCACAACTGTGTAAAAATCCTGGCTGGCAAAAGATGTTATTTTGGGAAGAAAGCACCTGCAAGCCTCCTGTTTGCTAGTTTGCTAGTTCACTACAACTCATTTATAATTGCCTGCCTGACCAGATCTGTATTGGTAAATTTTGCAGGGTTCAGCATTGCTAGCAAGTTGGATGGTATTCTTTTAGGAAATCTCTGGCTGGGTGATAGATTGAGAGATCAAAACAATAGCAGTAGCAATAGCAGTTAGACTTATATACTGCTTCATAGGGCTTTCAGCCCTCTCTAAGCGGTTTACAGAGTCAGCATATCGCCCCCACAGTCTGGGTCCTCATTTCACCCACCTCGGAAGGATGGAAGACTGAGTCAACCTTGAGCCGGTGAGATTAGAACCGCTGAACTGCAGATAGCAGTCAGCTGAAGTGGCCTGCAGTACTGCACCCTAACCACTGCGCCACAGACAGATAGGAGAAGGCAATTCCAAACAAAATTTTCATTTTTTTTTTTTTTTTAGTAAAATCTTGCCTTAGATATTAACAAATACAATCTTATTAGTTCATGTTACTGGATAACGAAAAATAAGAAAACTGTTTCTCATCTCTTATAAACTTGCTTCTTCTGATATATCTGTATTTTAACCAATAAATTTAAAGATTATTGAAAATAGATTCCCCCTAAGAAAAAAGATTTGTAGTTATTTTTTGGGGGAAAAATGGAGTTCGCCTTTAGAGTCTCCCCCCCCCCTCCCAATTTTGTAGTAAAGAAAATATTTCTAGCCGCAAGGTACTAAAACTACTTTTTATTCATTATCTGCACCTCACCTATTAATTTTAAATAATAAGTAACTTAAATGGAAGAAAACGTTTGAAAAGCTCTGGTTAAATTAAAATGAGGCAAATGTTGCCTTGTAAAACCTCCAAATGGTGTCTCTGTATGCATAAAAGACCTGTAGTTTATGTACATGCATGGAAGAACTGTATTAGTTTAGTTTAGTTTAGTTTCCCTTTATTTGTATGCCGCCCTTTTCCCTGGGGGGACTCAGGGCAGCTCACAGTTCAAAAAAAAAAGGGGGGGAGGACAAACAATTTTCCAACATGAAGACAGTACAACATATTAAAAAGAAAACACAACAGTCACACAATTCGGATGGGGTTAGAATCTTAACCCCAGGCCAGCCGGGACAGCCAGATCTTTAAAGCAGCGCGGAAGGACTGGAGGGTGGTGAGGGTCCGAATCTCCACGGGGAGTTCGTATTCATCTTGTACAATTGCTATCTCGTTTGAGGTAGGAGCCTGAGCATTGGTCAACTTGGGACCTAACGGCCATCCCTTTCTCTAGAAAGCCTTACATGCAGCTTCCCAAGTCACTCCGAAGGTTGGCGCCGAGTTGTAGCTTAATCATTCTTGGCCAATGTGTCACATTCCGGCAATCACCCTAACATGATGAATGACACCAGGCCCACACTCACAAGAGCCACACAAGACGTCACCACCAAACATCCACAAAGAAAGCAGACAAAAACCCCACACTGATCCATTAGCCACTTTAAACCCCTCCTATCCTTACATGAAACACAAACCCCCAAGCAATCAGAACACACCTCCACCCAATCAGAACACAGCCAAGCTCAAACCCCCACTGGCAGTTAAAAGGAAGAAACAGCCGAGATCTCACATTGCTCCTGGAAGCACGAAGCCTGAAGATGACGAATGAGACTTCGTCGAAACGTCGCCAAGACACTTCCAATTTTACGCGGGAGAAAACCCGAACAACCAAAGACACACACACACACACACACACACACACCATTACCCCACCCAGCTCCACCCACAACTCCACCCAGATGACACCCACCCACCATCACCAATCACCATGACCCACACCCTCAGCCACATCCCCACTCAGTGTCATCATAGCCTCTTTCCTGGTTAGCCGCATCCAAACAAAAGAGTTACATCAGAGTAGGCAGTTAAACCCGAGTAGAAGAGCCACATGCAGCTACAGGCTCAATCGACATCAGAGTGGCAGCGTTAGTGGTGTGTAAGCATGGCCGAGCAGGCATGGTGATGGACAGGGTCCCCCTGGATGGCAGCCTGAGGGCTGACACAATAATTCAAGACTTTGACTGAATGTGATCAACCATAATTCGCTGGTTGGTTCAGATGGACTCTATCTATCTGAGTTGTTTTAATTTGGATTCCTATATTGAACAAGGGTTGTTGGATGTATAACAACTGGTTCTGTTGACTCCATGGCCACTTCCACTCAACAGTACTAACTGCCAAAACAGCTGGCTGAATCCCCAGATGTTGCAGTTCAACTTGATTGGCTCACAAAATCCCAGAGGATTTACAATTGGATCTTAAAAGCTGATACGAGCTGGTCCAGCACGCGATTGGCTTTATGTAATATGAAAGGAGGATGTTCATGTGTGGGTTATAGCTGGTTTGGGGAGGATGTCACCTACTAAGTCATTTGATGACCAAGTGTTGTCCGTGACCCCAAAATCATGAGCAACTTTGATGCAATGTGTACTTACGATAAATATCTGCCAGTAAGAGTTGATAAAAACTATAAACGCTGTTTGGGTAGATCGTAAATTTTATGCTTAAGAGATCACAAATCTCCCACTCATTTGAATCCCATGGAACTAGACAATGATAAACCATTTCTGAAATCTTGTCATGAAACTGCAAGGATTTGTCAAGGTTGGTTTGAAGGCTAAAGAAGAAAAAAGAAAAGAAAGAACTCTACCAGATTTACATAGGTAAATATATGTCTATGAAGGCGAATCCTGTAAGGAATTTGTAGTAGTACCACAACTCCTCTATATAGTGAATGACTCCGGTGTTGATATTCCACAGATTTGTCTTCTCACTAAGTATGTTATAGTGGGCTTAGGGACAGCCTGGATGTCTCTCTTCAGGAAGGACAACAACAACACTATCATTAATTTATGACTTATTCATATGTTTCTAATTATACATATACAGGTAATCCTCGACTTACAACAGATCAGTTAGTGACGGTTGAAAGTTATAGTGCAATGAAAAAAATCATTTATGAGCATTTTTTTACACTTACAACCTATGATCGTGTGATCAAAATTCAGATGCTTGGCTCAATTGTGGTCATAAGTTGAGGACTACCTGCATTGATTTATATATTTGCAATTTACCTTAGATCTTCTAACAGCTGTGTTAAAGTAGAATCAATGTAAGTCTGTGCCTTGTGTGAATAAATGCCAAGGCAAATAGATAGGAGATTGTTGAGTATATTTTGTTGGACTTTCCCTGGACACTAGAGAGGGCACAATATGACAAGTCTTTTTTCTTCTTCTTCTTCTTCTTCTTCTTCTTCTTCTTCTTCTTCTTCTTCTTCTTCTTCTTCTTCTTCTTCTTCTTCTTCTTCTTCTTCTTCTAGCAATTATAGCATAATGTCTATTAAATAAGTGTTGATCATTTTTTATAAAATAAGTAGAACTATTATGACTTTGCATTATTGGGATATGACCATAAAGGTTCAATAAATAGTAACTTCTTTCTCACTGGACCGTCCATAAGGATCTTAAAAACTGGTAATAAATGGGTAAGTTTAATTTTGTTATTTAAAAGGTGTCATGAGCAGCTGAATGCCTAAATTCTTACATGCTTCAGAGGAAATGTTTGGCAGGATTAAAAGATGACTGCCAATAATTAATGTGTTCACGCTGTCTAATCTGTCTTTCCACTGAAATGCATTCTAAGTTAAAGTCTTAGCAATATTATCTTTAGCTTTCAGGTTGAAGGCACGTGGCATTTACAGATAACAATAAAAGCTGACAGGTTTTCTGGCAAATATGTGTATTTGTGATTTTCTCTAATCATTATCACTAAGAGGAATGGCAGCAAACAAATAAAGTACATATAATTAAAACAGTAAAACTACATGATTGATGTTTCCATTATAATTTCCTGTAATTATTGCCCTATGTAAAAGGATTTCACTCGCGGTACAGTTTCTTCAAATAATACCATTCACAGGTCAGCTGATAAACCAGCGGTGGTTAGACGTTTATTCCATTGTTTTTAATCTTGGAATTAATCCGAAGCAATATTTTAAAATTATGCTTAAATATTTCTGCAACATATCAACTAGTAGTTTTGATGGAACTATACGAATTATTCTATTTTAACGGTGGAAAAAACGGGGCCACGGTAGCTCACGTGGTAAGACGCTGGGTCTGGGCGTTGCTGAGGTCGATAGCTCGCGCTCTACATGGAGCTGCCCCTGAAAAGTGTGCGGAAACTACAGTTGGTCCAGAATGCAGCCGCGCGAGCGATATCGGGTGTACCTAGATACACCCATGTTACACCCATCCTCCGCAAGCTGCACTGGCTTCCTATTGGTCTCCGAACGTGCTTCAAGATGCTGGTCATCACCTTTAAAGCCCTACATGGCCTAGGACCTGGCTATCTGAGAGACCGCCTCCTGCCACATACCTCCCAACGGCCGATAAGATCTCACAGGTTGGGCCTTCTCCGGGTGCCGTCGACCAGACAATGCCGGCTGGCGGCCCCTCGGGGGAGATATGTATGTAGCTGCTCCAGCCCTGTGGAACGATCTACCCGTAGAGATCCAAACCCTCCCCACTCTCTCGGCCTTCCGAAAAGCCACTAAAACCTGGCTATTCTGGCAGGCCTGGGGCTGTTGACCTCATGAACGAGGTCCAGCCCCACCTAGACTGAATGTATGGTGTGTTGTTTTTAAATTTGTTTCTCTTTTTCTATTTTTAACTCTTACCTTTTATCTTGTTTTTGTAAGCCGCCCAGAGTCCTACGGGATTGGGCAGCATATAAATTTATTAAATTACTAAATTAATTACTAATCTCAATTCCCGTGAGCGAACAAACCACGGAGGGATAACGAAGGATCCTCTCCAAAATTGCCTACCAGTGTTCAGGTATCCCAGGGGTAAAGTTAACACCGTCCGAAAAAATTTCCTTTCAGAGGCAGCCAGCCACCTTGGTGATCTCTGGCTAACACTTGCCATACACTAAATAAATCACACACACACACACACACACACACACACACACACACACACAAATATTTTTAATAAATAAAAAATTTTTAAGTTTCCAAGTGTTCTTCCTCCTTAAAGCAATAAAGGGGGGAAGATCAGAGAGAGCAAAAAAGATAAATTGTGCTACTGAGCCATATCTCTGAGAGCCTTCAGGCATTCGCTTTGGCTGGCAGGTACAAGAATGACAGAATATTGCACCAGAGATGAGGGGGGGAAAATAATGAGCATTCAGCTCCCCATTCTAGAAAGAGGAGATCCAGCTGTAAAACAATCAAAACTGGCAGATGTATGGATCCCTTGGTAAGATAGTTCTAGCATCAGTTGGTAGCTATGTTGCAGAGTGAAGGGAATGGGGAAGTTTGTAAATGCAGGAGTTTGTAACTATTTTATAAATCTTTGGCTCATCTAATAAAAATCCTCAGAATGGATTTTGGATTTTTTTTTTTTTCCTCATGCCTATATGATTCCTGGGAACAGGCATCCAAAGGGATTTTTAAAATAGAATTTTCTAAAATATACACACGTGTACACTAAACGGGCACACACACATACCCTGTCAGCCCTGCAGTTATATCCCTTTAAGGATCTTTGGCCTGTCACACTCTCTCTTATTTCATTATGCTGTTTCATTAGTATAGTAGTTGGGAGGGGGGAATAGAATGGAGTAGGATGGTGGAATGTGTTGTTGTCATTCTTTTCTAGAAGCCCAAGGTCATCTTTTGTCTCCGCACCTCTGCACCTGACCCAAAGCAGCTGGGTGGCGATGCCAGTGTGGAAGAAGAAGATTGGACCATGTGATGGATTTGTGGGTGTGGGGACAAGATTGTGAACTTTCAACTGGTTGGGATTCTGATGTAATTTCCAGAATTGGGATTCCATAGGTGTGCTAAGATGTCTGATTCATTAAATTGGAACTTTAAGGATCGTTTTGCCTTGGACTCTGATTTAATTCTACATGATACTTGGAACGCTGACACACACACACAAACTGAAGTAAGATAATTAAGCCTCATTTAACTATTGAATTGCTGAATGTCCAGCAAATTTTTAATTATTTATAAATTTACCCTCTAGAAGGTAGATGATAGAAGGTAGAGAGATAGGGATGGAGGGAGAGGGAGAGGGAGAGGGAGAGGGAGAGGGAGAGGGAGAGAGGGAGAGAGGGAGAGAGAGAGAGAGAGAGAGAGAGAGAGAGAGAGAGAGAGAGAGATCAGATCGCTGGGTGTACCAACAGGATTCTACTAGCATTGATAGATTGTTGCTACTAAAATACAAACAACACACATTTTGAGGTCATTGTCTTCGCTACTTGGAAATACGATCCTTCAAAGTTACTTTAGAAATTCATCATTATTTCCCCCCCTCCCAGAAGAATAGAAGAAAGCAAATCAAAATAATGCAACACTCCTTTTGTATTTACTTTTACATTGATGAAAACAAACTTGACAGCTAGAAAATTATGAACCCAGGGAAATAAAGAAACTGACAATAAGGCAAAGTGTTTGTGGGTGAGTGGTTTTTTTATTATTTTGCTATTAATGGATTACAAAAAAAAGTAAAATCCTCTACTTATAAGCTAAGTTAAATAAAGACTACCGTGCTTCAAATCCACCACCAATACTATTAAACAGAGGGCATAACAAGCAACTTTGCAACTGTTTTGTTCTTTCAATAAAGAGAAAAGTAATAAGCTGTGTGCAATTATAAAAGGGTGGGAGCTGCAGAAATTAAAGTACAATGTACTGCACTTTTTTGCCTTTAAAGAAATATCAGAACTACTTGACTTTGTACGTAAGGTTCTAACTTGAAATTCCCCTTAATTCCATTTTTTTTGTCTGGATTTTAATCTCCAGAAACTAAGAGCTGTGTATTTCTCTCTCCTTTCCCCTAAAAACCATATTTTAACGGGAAAATAAAAATAACAAACTTAAGTCTATTACAACTTCTTTTCACCGCCTTTTTTTTTAACCTGAACTCATCAATCAGCCCAGGGAAGTCAGAAAAATTAAGACAAGGGAAGCAGAACTCATTTAATAATAATAAAAAGCCCATGGCTGATTGGTTAGTGAGCCTCAGTAACTCAGCATTCTTTCTTTCACATAATCTACATTTAATTTCCTTTATCATTCAAAGTTAGCAATAGCAATAGCAATAGCAGTTAGACTTATATACCGCTTCATAGGGCTTTCAGCCCTCTCTAAGCGGTTTACAGAGTCAGCAACTTGCCCCCACAGTGTGGGTCCTCATTTCACCCACCTTGGAAGGATGGAAGGCTGAGTGAACCTTGAGCCGGTGAGATTAGAACCGCTGAACTGCAGATAACAGTCAGCTGAAGTGGCCTGCAGTACTGCACCCTAACCACTGCGCCACCTCGGTTCCAATGGCACTGAAAAATGTGACTTATGACCGTTTTTCACACCTACAAGCATTGCAACATCTTTATGGTCATGTGATCAAAATGTGGATGCTTGGCAAACATTTATATTTATGACAGCGGGCGTGTCCCAGGGCCATATGATCAATTTTTGCCACCTTCTGACAAACAAAGTCAATGTGGGAACCAAATTAACTTTACAATCATGTTACTAGCTTAACATCTGCAGTGATTCGCTTAGCAACTGTGGCAAGGAAGGTCGTAAAATGGGGCAAAACTCACTTAACAACAATCTTGGCTAGTGTTCTGACCCCCCTTCTTCGCTCATTCACAGACGACAGTCAGACAGACTTAAAAGGAAATAACTTTATCAGTCCTGGCTCACGCTGGCTGTGAGCCCAAAATAAACATAAATAAAGTCTCTGGCAAAAAGGTTACGCAGCAGAATGCAAAAACAAAGAGCTCTTACAGCAAAACCAGGTTTACAGAAAGAAAGCAAATCACTTCTCCAAGTGTCTCTTTGAATCAGGGTTACAGAAAGCAAATCACTTATCCAAGTGCCTCTCACAAACAAACCACGACCGATGAACGACGAACCACGAACGAACGTTGACTTCTGCAACCAGGGCGTGGCACCATCTGTCCTTTTATCTCCAGAAGATGTCACTAACGAGCAACATCTGGAGCAACATTCCTGCATCCCGACTCAACTCACAGCAAACTTCTCCTGAGTCACAACAGCTAGCAATGGAAATTTGGTGTTCAGCTGTGGTCGTAAGTCGAGAACTACCTGTATTTGAGCAACCTGATTCAGAGTCAACAAGAGTTTTAAGAATCTGAAACAACTGGGGATCCAAAATACTGCAAATACAGTAGCTCTCAAGCTGTTGTTTTGCACTCAGTTCCAAAAGATGTATTTTTATCTCAAAAATGAAGAAGGGGGGGAGAAAATGAATCTGAAGTTTACCTAGCCTTATTATATTAACATTAAAAAAAACTTTAGCATTGAAGCTGAAGGCAGGCATTGCGTTGCAAAAGAAATTTAAAACAAAATAAAAAAAGAAGAATAGGATATTCTTAAGATATTATATTATTATTTTTTCCCTGACTTGCATTCAGTTTTTATAATTGAAAAAGTGATGGAAGCCAAGGTGCTATTATAATGTCCCCCCCCCCAACTTCTTTTTCTGCAATCTCGCTAGCTAGAATTAAGTATTCATGATATTCTCAAGGGTACTCTTGCATTACCAGAGCATTCATATGTGAAATGTATTTCTATCAGTTGAGGAAGCTTGTTTCTTTCTTCAAGATTATCAGCAATTTGGATGCTTTTAAAATAACCAGGGGGGAAAAAAAGACAAATCAATAAACTCAAATCACAAACTCATATTACAAACAAGTATATAGCTGCCACCGTTGAAAAAATGAGAAAAATGGGATTCAACCAATCAGGTTTATCCGCCTTAGGAATCTTAAACACCCATCTTGCAACCACAATGAGACATTTCCTTGTGCTCACCAATATAATGTACTGAACAGAGGCCAGGAAAAATTTGCAAGGGCATTTACTAGGGCTTAATTTACTAAGAGCCGAGGTGGTGCAGTGGTTAAATGCAGCACTGCAGGCTACTGCTAGATCAGCAGTTCAGCGGTTCAAATCTCACCGGCTCAGGGTTGACTCAGCCTTCCATCCTTCCGAGGTGGGTAAAATGAGGACCCGGATTGTTGTTGGGGGCAATATGCTGACTCTGTAAACCGCTTAGAGAGGGCTGAAAGCCCTATGAAGCGGTATATAAGTCTAACTGCTATTGCTATATTGCTATTAATGATTACCAAAGCAAACAGTCTTCTTGAGATGAACTCTTGAGTTCATTAAGAAATCCCGGAGGTTTTCTGGGTAGTGCAGCTAGTCCTCACTTAGCAACCAATACATTTAGCAATCATTCACAGTTACCACAAAGGTGAAAAAAGAAACTGTCGGAGATGACCAGGCTGAGTCCAAAATGAGGACAAGCAGGGTCATTTCCTGTGTTCGGAGACTGCAGTTAGTCCAGAATGCAGCCGCGCGAGCGATACTGGGTGTACCTAGGTACACCCACACTACACCTATCCTCCGCGAGCTGCACTGGCTTCCTATTGGTCTCCAAGCACGATTCAAGGTGCTGGTGTCACCTTTAAAGCCCTACATGGCCTAGGACCCGGATATCTACGAGACCGTCTTGTGCCGCACACCTCCCTAAGACTGATAAGATCGCACAGGATGGACCTTCTCCAGGTGCCATCAGCTGGACAATGCCAACTGGCGACGCCTCAGAGTAGGGCCTTCTCTGTTGCCGCTCCGGCCCTATGGAATGAGCTACCCCCAGAGATCCGGACCCTACCCACTCTCATGGCCTTCCGAAAAGCTATTAAATCCTGGCTATTCCGGGAGGCCTGGGGCTGTTGACCTCTGGATTGAGGTCCAGCCCCGCTTAGATTGGGTGCATGTTGTGTCTCTTTTTAAAATTTGTCATGTTTTATCTGTTTTTAATCTTTTTAAATTTCTGTTTCTGTAAGCCGCCCGGAGTCCTCCGGGATTGGGCGGCCTATAAATTTCATAAACATTTAAACAGATATAGTAGGACAAACCAATCCTTCCAATTTTTCTCTCTTCTCTTCTGCATTGTTGAACACTCAATAAGGCCATTTACGCATTCAGCTGGCATCCACTCAATGCCTAATAAGGCAACTTCAATTTCATTCTAGGATTTGATCAACATAGTCAAATTCAGACTCCTTGATATACTGCTAGAAGTTGCCCAAATAGCAAATAGTTCCAGAAAATAGTTCCTTCCCTTTAGAGCAGTGTTTCTCATCCTTGGCCACTTGAAGATGTCTGGATTTCAACTCCGAGAATTCACTGGCTGGGGAATTCTGGGAGTTGAAGTCCAGACATCTTCAAGTGGCCAAGATTGAGAAACACTACTTTAGAGAGTCAAGGCAAAATTCTCTTGAATTTCTTTCTCATTCTGTCCTGTTTTTTCTATGGCCAGCTTTTTTTACTAGTTTGCCACATACTTTTTCAAGGCCATTTCTGTCCTGCTCCACCACACTATGCAATAGGCATTTCATTCTGACAGAAACTAATTGAAATGACACATCTGCACCATATACATTGCAATCAAAACTGAAATTAATTGGAATCATCTAGGCAGAGAATAAAAAGATATTTTTTAAAAAAAGTAAGAGAAAACTCTAGAAAACGATTTTGGCAATGTAGACAGATAAAGCGTCTTTTTACTAACCATGGGTAGAATTCTTAAAACGGTTCTTCAACAGTATTTGACAGGTAGAAGCAGAGATTGCTATACTTAATGCTTAATGATTTAGTGCATGTATATTTATGTAATATAATCTGCAGCTAATATAAGTATAAGTGTTATAATACACGGGGGAAATACAATTCTCTTTTTTATACATCTGTAAAAAAAAAAGTTAGACATGCTTCAGGCTTTGATTAAACTTAAAACTTCATTGAATCAATGATGCATTTTGATTCAATAGTTCATAGTTTGCAAGTTCTACATATGCATGGATGAATGCCTATACATAATAGCATCACTTACTGCCTTGGGATAAAAGACAGTGACTTGATTGCAGTAGGATTCTATCATAAAAATCACAAATAATTAAAATTAGCTGCATTCGGTTAATTAATTGTAAATAAAATAAATGCACTTCCTTAGCGCCTCTTCTCAAAAACGATTGTAGGATAATGCAGTTTAAATGGCTGGATATCTAAATGCCATGGTTCCATTGATATTTATTTCATACATTACATTTGAGTTGAAATTAACCTTGCAATTATTCTCCAGCTAAAAGTATAAAGGGATGAAATGTGAGAGAATAAATAGGACAAAAATAGCCCCTGTATTTTACACATTGTAAAACCGTGCCTTTTATTTTGAGGATTACTGAATTTAAATTTGAGATTCATGATGCATTACCTCACACTTTGCAGCATGTGATGTGTCATTAATTCACAATTCACCCAAAAAAAACCTCCACCAAAAACACACCGAAAACCTCTTTTGATCGTAAATATAAGTTTACAATGCTCAAAATGCAAATTTGAACAATATTATGAGACCAGATTCTGGCACCAAGGAATGTGTGGGTGGTTGCCAACTCCAAATAAGAGCCAAGGTGGCGCAGTGGTTAGGGTGCTGTACTGCAGCCACTTCAGCTGACTGCTATCTGCAGTTCGGCGGTTCAAATCTCACCGGCTCAAGGTTGAGTCAGCCTTCCATCCTTCCGAGGTAGGTGAAATAAGGACCCAGACTGTGGGGGCAATATGCGGACTCTGTAAACCGCTTAGAGAGGGCTGAAAGCCCTATGAAGCGGTATATAAGTCTAACTGCTAAATTACCTGATTAGAAAGCTACCATTAAAGAGTTCAGCAGGCTATCCAACTTCCTGGAATTGAAGCATGACATGACATGGTTTCCAATTTCTATGTCCTGGATGACTGGTCAGAAAGATCACTTACTTACGGGTGGTGAATTTAAATAAATGGTAGTCAAAAATCTGTCCCTTATCAAGGCGGCCATTTGTTAGAAATGCAAGGAAAGCTTGGTGGGTTACTCCCGCAGCATTTAATTTTCCTGAAGATCATTATGAGGCATTTTTCTCCTCCCTCCTATAAATGTGTAACAGTATATTTCTTTAACAATAAAGATGAACACACTTTTAAGTTCGGGATTTTTTTTTTCTTTAAGGGCATTGGCAATTATTTACAGATGATGTGTAAATTAAAGCTTTATGGTGTATATTATATGCTTGAGACCCTAGTTTTGATTTCTGCTCTAATAAATAATGATTTTAAAAAGGTATTTTAATGAGATAAGTATAGTTTGAGGACCAGCTTTGAGGATGGTGCAGCCAAAATAAGATCCAGGTGGGTTTGCACGTGCTTGGAATCAGTTATGAGCTGTTAAGGTTGCATACGTATTAATCCTTAAAATTTAAAATATTGGAGACATGTCATTCTTCCTCACGATCCCTGTAGGTCATTTCATGCTATCTGAGGTTTATCACATACCATTAAGCCTCATAAAGAGCTTCAAAGAAGTCTAGAATCATGCTCTTACCTCGAAATACTGGAGATGAGGGACAAAGGCCAATCAAACAGTTGCCACCTTGATCCCACTAGATAGGAACACAGAAATTAAATGACTTGCTTGTGCATGCACCTTCCCTCGGTTCCACCACAAAACCGTGTTCGACTAAAGCGCACTTGACGAAACCACGTAGCTGATGTCATCAACAGGGCGACAACAGCACGGAGACAGAAGCACGCTGTAAACGCTAAACCTAAAATTAACCCCTAAACCTAAACCTAACCCCCCTAAACCTAATCCTAAACCTAAACCTAATCCTAACCCTTAACTTAACCCTAAACCTAACCCTAACCCTAAACCTAACCCTAACCCTTAACCTAACCCTTAACCTAACCCTAACCCTTAACCTAACCCTAACCCTAACCCTAACCCTAAACCTAACCCTAAACCTAACCCTTACCTTAAGTTGAATCGGCTTGCTTTCAAAGCGCTATTTAAAGCGCCCTTCTTTCTCCGTGCTCGCTGTTGTCGCCCTGTTGATGACGTCAGCGATGCGGTTTAATCGGGCGCGGCTTAGTCGAGCACGGTTTTGTCGTGCCACGCCTTCCCTCCGTATCCTTAATTTTTTTTGTGAATGTGCAGCCTTGGCCAATAAAGAATACTATTCTATTCTATTCTATTCTATTCTATTCTATTCTATTCCATTCCATTCCATTCCATTCCATTCCATTCCATTCCATAAAACTAAAAATATGAGCAGTTTTGCAAAGCCATCACACTAGCACCATTCTCTATGCAGCACCATTCTCTATTCTCTACTGCTTTAAAGTGTACGAAATCCAGTAGATTAATAAGGTGAAATTCTCTCCACAAACCCCATGAAGTCCTGGTGTCCCAAAACATTAGTAACCACTTCCATCTAATTTTCCTGCAGTTTCAACAACGCCACTGACATAAAAACAATTTGTCTCTGCCAAAGTTAGGGGACCCAAGAGATCCAAAACTGTTTTCAAGTTAGTGCACAGTCCTTCTATGAATTTGTGTGTCTTTTATGGAGAAATGCTGATTTCTCCATAAAAGAAGGTGTAATAATAATCACGTCATGTCTAATTCAGTGTCACATGTCTTTTCAGTGGAATAATCTCACTATAAAGGTGAGCAGGGCATATTTGCAAGGTAAATACATTATTTGTAGTGCCAAATAAGAGAGCCAGCTCGGTGCAGTGGTTAAGGCATCAGACTAGGGAAGCATGAGTCTAGCTGGGAAGCCTTGGGCCAGCCATTTTCTCTTAGCCCTAGGATTCAGGCAATGGCAAACTATTTCCAAGATCTTATCAAGAAATATGCAGGAACTTCTCTAAGTTAAGTTAAGGTGCGCGCATACACACACACACACACACACACACACACAAATAAGAATAGCATATTTGAAGGAAAAAAACAGGTTTTGGTATCATAATGCTAAGCATTATGCCTTACTGTGCGAAGGCATATCAAAACCTAATCAGATTCTGTACCCAAACTTATGTTATAAAATTGACTGTTCACCACATTCCAATATTCAAATGTACCATGTCATCCAGCTTCTCATCCCATGCTATCCTGGTTCATTATTATTTCAATAGCTTAAGTCTGTATTCTGAAATCCTAGATGTACATTTTTTTTTTGCAAATATGTTCCCATTACAATTTTTTTCTCTTGCAGAACATTCTGTCTTCCCCTTAATCCAACTGTGACATTGGATATGTTGGGGGAAAAAATCCCTGTTCCAAAAGCCAATGCAATAAATAGACCCTGATTTGCACTGTATCTGCAGCATTGGCTTCCACTGTTACAAAGTGTTGAAAGACAATTGGAAAAAAAAAAGTAAAAAAAATAATGATTTTTATTACATTTGGTAATTTGATTGGTAAACAAAACTTGAGATGGAGAGAGAAGCAGCTTAAATGTAATCGCCGGGGAAAGAGAATAAGGTTAAACTGCCCTTTACTTCATCTCCAGCTATAAACTTCATTTTTTTCCCCCCTGTAAGGGTAGTGAATGTCAAACATTAAAGAACTTGCTTTTCATTGAGGAATAAAATCTAGATCTTTTACAGTACCATAGATAAGGCAGAATAAAAAAAAAAAAAAAAAAAAAAAAAATAGAAGGTAGAATATATTGACTATCTTCAACATTGAATATCAGACACTTCTACGATAGCTCATATCATCAAGAGCAGTTGCTCTTATAATTATATTATTATAAGCATTCATTCATTCAAATTTATTACAGTCCTAAATCTAGATAAAAACTAATATTGAATAAAAGTGTGTGTGTGTACAAAATATGCAATATTTTTTGCAATATTTTTGGGGAGGGCTTATTTTCAGGGGAGGGCATATTTTAGCGTATGTGCTCTAAAGCCTGATCGGGCTTATTGTTGCGGCCCAGCACGATCCGTTTGAGCTGCTGATGGACTCAGATAGCGAGGAACCCTTTGAGTCTGCTATGGAAGATGTGGAGGACCCCAGGCAGGGTTCAGAGCAGGGACCAGAGAGGCTGGTTGGCCACCAGGAGGCACCTGAGGCATGGAGCAGTGGGGAGGACTCAAGGCAGTTTGTTCCTGACGCCAGGCAAAGGAGGGCGGAGAAATGGAAGCAGCAGCTACGGAGGCAGACTCATAAGAGATAATCAAGCCCAGGTGGTTGTGGCTTGGCCCCTCCCAAGAGAGTATATAAGGGAGAACTTGGGAGGGATCCTTTTGCAGGACACAACCGTTCGTAACAGTCTTGAGGAACTCTTGTCTGGTCTGTTCTGTATTTCCGTTCTGTTTCGTTTGGGTTGCTGGCAACTCTTCTTGCATGAGAGTGTCTATCTGGCCTTTTAGCCAACGGAGTTGTAATTCTGTGATTAAAGAGTGGCAAATAGCCAAGCCTGTGTCTGCGTTACTCACAGGCTGGAAGGGGGGGCAGAACAGCTTATTATCCAGGGAGGTCTGATTTTCAGGGAAACGGTGTGTGTGTGTGTGTGTGTGTGTGTGTGTGTGTGTGTATTAATTTAGTATATTAATTTATTATGACTTCTTTTATTGGTTTTATTGGTTTTATATGGGGTTTTATATTCTGTAAGCTGCCTTGAGTCGCCATGTATGAACAGGCGGCAATATAAATTACATACACACACACATACACACACACACAAACACACATTTAAGAGAAAAACAAGAAGACTAATAGGGTATAAAATTACAAATCTTGCTGTATAGTAGTTATTTTTTTTTTTTAATCCAAGCACGGAACTAGCAGATAACTACCTCATCACATTGTAGACTAGGTAACTATCATCTAGAGTTGACTTTGCCTCCAAGGAAATGAAAAATGCTTGAGAAAGAGCTGCTAAGGGATCAGTAAACTCATTCTGTAACAAATGAAATGTTATCTGTATTGCTACAGGACACAACAGTATAGGCTTTACTGAATTTGTGAATCTAGAAAATAAAAAAGTAACCTCTTTTTTTACTTGAAACCCAATTCTTCTCCTCAAAACAGATTCCGTCTAACATTTCAGCTACGTAAAATGGCAGTCCGCTCACCAATGTCTAAAATGACATTTCGACATATTTAGAGTTTTCTCAAACAATCTATTAGAATAATTACTTTTAGGCTATTGTTAAAAAAAAATGTCACATTACTTCCAGAACACAAGGATATTTTCTGTGTCGCAATTGGTAAATCGCATTAGGCTGGCAGGCATTCTTTAAATCGTGAAGGGGGAAAAAAATTCAAGATAATGTGATTCTTGATTAATGAATGTGGAATATTTGGCTGAGATATGTGGGGAGAGAAAATAACCTTTCTTTCAGTGTCAGGAATATCTCCTGGATGTCTGCTAAAAAAGCTGGCTGGCATATTGGACTTGCATTACATACTGTACTGCCATAGTTGCCTAGCAACTGAAAAGTATTTTCAGGCAAAATAGGGTGAACATTCAGGAATATAGACAACAGAAAGACCCAGAAGGCTCTGCCTCATAGGAGATTTGAGTCTGCATGAAATCATACCAACTTAAATTGGGCTTGCCCAATCGCTAAGCCCTCGGTGAAAAGGTCTGATGCTATCCTGAAGCTTTACACAGTCACAATAGACCTGGAAGGGGCCTTGGAGGTCTTCTAGTCCAGCTCCCTGCTCAAGCAGGAGACCGTATACCACAAAGGACTGTTCAGTCTCTTCTTAAAAACCTGCAGTGATGAAGCACCCACAACTTCTGAACTTCTGGTGGCAAGCTGTTCTGCTGGTTAATTGTCCTAGGAAGTTTCTCCTTAATTTCAGAAGAAGCTTCTCTCCTTCATCAGTTTCCATCCATAGTTTCTGTTAGGAAAGCTCCCCGTTGGGAGAGCGAGTGCGTTCAGCGAAGCGTTGTGAGAGTTTTGTTGGAGAACACACAAACCAGCATACAGAGAGACTGCAGTTTAAATAGGCTTTTACTTTCGTGGAAATAGAGGTATCAGAGTCCATCAAACAGTCCAAGTCATACACGGATAAGACAGTCAGTCATCAACGTCTTTCAGTTAAGGGATAATCCAAATAACATAGTCCATAATCATACAAACAGTCTGGTACTCAAAGTTTGCTAGCGGTTGCAAAACTTACAATAGCTCACAGCACTTTCTAACAGCCAGCTTCCAAAAACACTCAGATCAGATCAGCCCAGCATCTAACAAACAGAGAGCTAACAGTCATTCTGGCTCCCTCTTATGGCCGATTGAGGAAACAGCAACCAATCACATTTTATAGTATGATTTAAAGAAACAGGTATAGCATTGTTACATGATTTATATATTGCCAACCCAACCGTTAGATTATATTCCTAACAGTTTCTTGTTCTACCTTCTGGTACTTTGGAAAATAAATTGACCCCCCTCTCTTTGTGGCAGTCTTTCAAATACTGGAATGCTGCTACCATGTCCCTTGTAGTCCTTCTTTTCTCTAGACTAGCCAAACCCAAATCCTGAAACTGCTCTTCATATGTTTAAGCATCCACACCTTTAATTATCTTTGTTGTTCTTTTCACTTTTTCCAAAGTCTCAAAGTCTCCAGGTGTGGTCCCATTAAGGTTTTATGCTGGGCAATTTAAGGGCATTGATTAGGATAAGACTGGAGGAAGGTGAGTTCTAGTCCCATTTTAGACAACTTGGGTTTCGGTTAGTCACTCTTTGTCAGCCCACTTTACAGGGTTGTTGTTGTTGTTGTGGGCAAAATAGGAAAAAGAAAGTGGATATGTTCACTGCCTTGAGTTATTGTATGTGTAAACATAATAAAGGTGGGATATAAACAAGATGTCAGCCTCTGCTTTGCTGCTGCTTCGGCTGCCATTGAAACGGGGAGGGAGGGGGCATGGTATTTGGGAGGGGACTCATTATGTGCTGGAGGAAGATTCTAGACGCTGTCCTGACCATCTCATTGTGCATGTGGAGGAAGGGAGTTTTCCGCCAAGGTTAACTGTCCAGCATTCCAACCTGGTGATGTTTTTTGACGTTATCTCCCACCTGACAGTTGGGTGAATTATAATTGGACTATGGACTGGGGTGCCAAGGGGAGGGGATTGAATTATACATGATATTCTTTGCGCCTAATTAACCAGATTCAGCTTAGCTTCGCTACTATTCATTTGTAATTAGTAAAAGTACACTTAATTTCAAACAAATGGAGCTGAGTGGTTTCTTTCCTGATTATTAAATGAAGCAGCACCTGACACAAACATACATTGTTAGCACATAGATTTTCCACACCGGTGAACTTTCACCTGAGTTATTTCTAAGCAAGGAGTTCCCGCTCCTCTGGAATGGTGTTAAATCTATATCCAAAAAAACAACCTAACTGGCAGGATGGGGAAAGAGAGGAAAGGTGCAGAACCGTGATGGTGAACCTATGGCACGCATGCCAGAGATGGGACGCAGCGCCCTCTCTGATGGCATGTGAGCTGGCGCACCAATTCAGTGCCGTCATGCGTGTGAGTGTGGCTCCCAGCAGCCAGCTGGTCTTCAGGTCTCTGCCACGCATGCGTAGGGGAAGGGGTGAGGGATAGCACATGCATGCATGGGGTGCATGTGTGGGGTTGTGTGTGCATGGGCAGGGGGCATGCACAGAGGGGGTGCGCACATTGCATTTTGGGGCTCAAAATTAGCCATCACTGGTGTAGAATGAGGCAGAAAGAGAGAAAACAAATAGGATGAGCAAGAGAGGAAATATGACGGATAAGCTCTCCCAGTGCTTGCAGCAATCACTATTTCCTTCTGCTTCATCTTTTCTGGTGTCCATTGATCTGTCAGCCAGGCAATTATGGGGGGATTTTTGTTAGCTCTTTCCTAGAATAACAGTTAGATCCATGTTCAGGATAAGCTAAATGACTGGTTGCCTTCAGGATTTCCAGTTCCTGCTCTCCGCTGCCCCGGTGACATAGCACTTGGTCTCAGAGGGAAACAGCTTGAAGTATTGCTAATTTTTCACAACTTCCAATATCTCTCAATTTAATAAATGCTCGTGGGAATGGTAGTACTACACCGGTGAACTTACACCCGTATTATGTTGTAATGAGTAGCAGCTCCTAAAATAGCTTTGCTCCAAAATGTGTCTAGAGTAATTATCAACTGAATGCCCTTCTCTGGAATCATGGAGGGGGGAAAAAATACTTTTGAAGTGTGAACCAGAAATTGGTATTTCTGTCTCCACAACAGGAAATTTAAAAAGGACCAAACCAAGTCAAGATATAAGGCTATGCAAAGAACTGAACGTGACCTCTGAGAAAAGTTTTTTTGGGGTGGGGTGGAATGTTGAAGACTGTCTCACATCATCAACTACAAAGATGAACTTTAAATTATGAGAATAATCAACAGGAACTACCATCTATAGCAAAGCAGTGACATCTAGGCTTCACAAATCCAAGTTACTCTTTGACAGATTTTACTTAGCTTAATACACAGCAATTGATTTCCCCTGTTTGAAAAAAATAAATCAATGAATTTAAGACATTATTATAAAAAATAGAATTCCAAGTTATCTAAAAACTTCTCAGGGTTGGAGGGAAGCATACTGTGTTGTAGTCCGTTTTTTTTTTTTTTTTTGAGAAAATGGCCTATGTTGCAACAGCATGATCATGTGCAACAAAGTGAGAGGCACATTCACAATTAGATTGAGTTTGAGATTGAGATTTGTTTTATTTATATGCCGCCCTTTTCTGGGAGGGACTCAGGGCGGCGAACAACTCAAAGGGGGAACGGGAACATAGAACACAATACAAGTAGTTAAAATAGCCAAGAATCACACAGCCACACAGGTCGAGAGGGGAGGGGAACTCGTCAACCCCAGGCCTGCCGGCACAGCCAGGTTTTGACGGCTTTTCGGAAGGCCTGGAGAGAGGTGAGGGTCCGAATCTCTGCGGGGAGTTCGTTCCAAAGAGCCGGAGCTGCTACAGAGAAGGCCCTCCCCCAGGTAGTAGCCAGATGGCATTGGCTGGTAGACGGAACCCGGAGGAGGCCAACCCTGTGTGATCTAATGGGTCTTTGGGAGGTAATTGGCAGCAGGCGGTCTCTCAACTACCCAGGTCCAATACCATGAAGGGCTTTATAAGTTACGACTAGCACTTTGAAGCGTATCCGGAGACCGATCGGTAGCCAGTGCACCTCGCGGAGGATAGGTGTAACGTGGGTGTACCGAGGTGCACCCACAATCGCTCGTGCGGCTGCGTTCTGGACAAGTTGAAGTCTCCGAATACTCTTCAAGGGCTGCCCCATGTAGAGCGCATGAGTTAATTCTACTTTATTCTATGGCTACACTGAAATTTTTGGAAGTCTGAAAGTATAAATCTCCTACCATTTATGTATACGGATTGATAATTTTAAGATGAATACTTTGAGTTTCTGTAGTTGTGGGTTCCCCTTCCTGTTTTATCTGATTATTCCCTAAACAGCATCACTTCCCCCCCCCCCGCCATCTCCCAAGGCCATTCTCATATACCATTACATATTAATCACAGAGAATATCTGATGATGTTTCAAGAAATGTATTTTCTTCTATGCCTGTTGCTTTGGTCTACATTTTGTAATATTTGCTGACATTAATCAAAAGCAGTGCCTGAGTAGAATATTCTGAGCTTACATTCTGGGCTTACAGTTGCATTCCCAGTTGTAGAGGGAATAAACTTTTTGCACTTCTTTAAGAGTTAGGAGCCTGGAGAATTTCTTATGCATAGGCAGAAGGAAGGAACAGCTGGTAAGTGGGATAAATCAGCATCAGAGACATTGATCGGAAGACAGTCAAATTCAGTGCTCATAATTTAAGGGCCCAATAAATAAATATCTACTTGAAACAATCATATATGTACAATCAATATGCATACGAAGATGCCTACTTTTGGAACTTAATGCATTTTGATATGACAATTTTTGTCTCAGTACTCATCGCTTGTACTCGCTACAAAAATGTGTTTGGTGCTCAACGTTTTTGGTACTCAACAATGGAACCAATCAACAATGAATATGGAGGTACCACTGCACTGTGCTGCCAATTCAAATACAAACAAAGTAAGCTTTTTTATACTACAGTTGGAACCTTCTCCATAACTTGTTTTTAGAGACTCAAAGACTTGAGTAATAATCCTTTCTGTGGTACTTGTTAATTCCCTTTCATCAGTAATAAAGAGCTGTGGCTTAGACAGAAACAAACACTTTACATATAAAGTGCCATTGTTTTAAATCTTAGTCTCTGAAGTCACGGGAAGGGATGGGGAGGAGTACTGCCTGAAGTTTTGGAGGCTGCTGGAAATTAGAATGTGTAACCATGACTTGGAGGGCCCAATGGTACGACAACATAAAATGACATCCCATCCCTATTCAGCTGCTCTTATTAATACTTATTTTTGAGCAGTTCCACAGCCAAAGACTGAATTTGTTCTTGTTTAGCCTGTTAGCTATATCCAGCACAGTGAGTACACAATGTTTCATGGCACAGCAATTGTGATGTTCACCATTTCACTTTCCAGAATCCACGGCTAAAGAACAGTGATTTATTGTGATCCAAGCAAATTAGAAACTCAGAATCACAATTCTCTCTTCATAAACTATGGAGGGGGAAGGGAAGCTTTTCATTTATATACATTCAGAAACAATGAGGAACATTTCAAGTATCTTAATTTTAGGAATTGTTATCGAAGGTTCATTCCATTTATCACTTTAATCTGCAATCCTTTGGATTCAGTAATAAGCAAACCACAATAGAACAGGAAGTTGTGGGAGCCTGTGTGTATGCCTGTGCATTTGTGTGTCTATGCTATAAGGAGCATAGAGGTTAAAGAGGGGTGTTTTTTAAACTTATCTAGGACCAATGAAATTGTTGAAATAAAACTCAATCCCATAAATTGGGTAATTGTTTCTGAATAAACTGGGTTAATTTCCAGACAACTATAAGCAAAATCGTGGCACGACAAAACCGCGCTCGACTAAGCTGCGCCCGATTAAACCGCTTCGCTGACGTCATCAACAGGGCGACAACAGCGAGCGCAGAGAAAGAAGGGCGCTTTAAATAGTGCTTTGAAAGCAAGCCGATTCAACTTAAGGTAAGGGTTAGGTTTAGGGTTAGCTTTAGGGTTAGGTTTAGGGTTCGATTAAAGGTTAGGGTTAGGTTTAGGGTTAGGTTAAGGGTTAGGGTTAGGTTTAGGGTAGGGTTAAGGGTTAGGTTTAGGATTAGGTTTAGGGTTAGGTTAAGGGTTAGGTTTAGGGTTAGGTTTAGGATTAGGTTTAGGGTTAGGTTAAGGGTTAGGTTTAGGATTAGGTTTAGGGTTAGGTTAAGAGTTAGGGTTAGGGTTAGGGTTTAGGGGGGTTAGGTTTAGGTTTAGGGGTTAATTTTAGGTTTAGCGTTTACAGCGTGCTTCTGTCTCCGCGCTGTTGTCGCCCTGTTGATGACATCAGCTTCGCGGTTTCGTTGAGCGCGCTTTAGTCGAACGCGGTTTTGTGGTGGAACCAGCAAAATAACTCCCACCTTTAGTCTATAAACTATGTTAGAGAAGAAAAGCATTTCTTATCTTGGGTTTGTCCTATAATCTACTCTAACCCAGAAAGGCTTCTAATTTCTTACCTTTAGCAGCCTCTTTAATGCTGCTCATTAATCACAAAATACACATCCTCTTAAACTGGATGATGGTCCCCTGAACTTTGGGTCCCCTTATTCTATCTTGGAACAACCCAGGGGTGGGTTGCTGACAGTTGTACTACCGGTTTGCAACCCGCGCACACATGCACTGTTCAATGAAAATTGTTCTTTGCGCATGCACAGAACAATTTACAGTGAGCTGCACACATGCAGTAATTAAAAACATGAAATGGCGGCAACTCAGCGGTGGCAAGAGACCTGGTTTGGGGGCGTGGCAGGCCTGGGTCGCTGCCGGTTCTGCAACTCAGGCCTGAATTCCACTACCGGTTCGGCCGAACTGGGCCGAAACAGGAGCAACCCACCTCTGGAATAACCCCAAACTTTCTCTAGGGAAAATGGACCTCCTTAACATTCCCTCAACATATTCTGCTCCGTTTCCCACACTAATGGCCGATGTGATGGCTTTGTATGTCTTCTCCGAATCTCAGATCTAGGGTGGCAGATTGTATGGCTCTGTTCAGATCCAGGAGAATCTAAAAGCCCGTTTCCTGGCAAATATAATACGGGCAATGTTCCATCTGAGCAGCAAAGGAGATTTGGTTTTTGCAGTATTTCCCCCGACACAAGCCCTTTCGCTTGCTCCAGGCCCATATTAGTCATGCACTGGCACCCATTGTGTAGTTCACTGGAAAAATAATCTCTTGTTTCTGGCTTTGTAAACACAGAGCCAAACCTTTTCAAGCAAAGCCCTTTTACTCTCTTTCCCTTCTGCCCTTTTAAAATTCATTACAACATCCTACAGTAAGTTGCTCCATAAAGCGATCACAAGTGATTTAGCAAGTCACTGGGCTAAAGTCATCATAGTTGGCAGACCGAGAGGTGGGAACGAGTTAGTTGTTAGCAAGGAAGGTGGCTAAAACGAGGATTTCCCGCGGTGTATCTGATGGGGTTTCGCCAGGTGCCCAATGGGCTTGCTAGATTTAACAGCCCGGTTCCAACGGGGTTTTGATTCTGGTTTCATGTAAGCTTTACAAACGAATTGTGTGTCACAGAGTTGTGTCACATTACATCTTTTTTAACACTGCCACTTCTGGAGCATTAAATTCCTCATGATGCCCTTCGCTTGTAATCTTGTAACCATCCACTGAGTTTCTGCAGCATCATAAGCTCTGTGCATTTCAGTGGTAAAATAGTTCACTGGTCACGAATGCCAACTTTACCCCAACAATTAAGGGAACTTTATACATTAATGCCTTCTTTTTAAAAAAAAATAGTGTCATATAGTAGCTTGCTATATAGCTGTTTAAAAAAAAAAAACCTTTTCTTTAGGAAAAGTCAAAGGATGAGTTATTTTGATCCATCCTGTTAAGAAAGCCTCTTTATTACTTTCAGTGTAGTGAGGAAAACCATCTCGTAGACTCAGAATACGAAGGGGATATACATTTTAATTAGTAGCAGAATTAATAAGTTAATAAATAATTATTATTGAAGTCAATCAAGGAAAACTCTTGGAAACAACAAAGCAAATGCTGGATATAGAAAATTGAAATTGTTTTTACAGGCTTCGCAGAAAAAACATCAGAATGGTCTGACCCTCATCTGCAATGGATAGAGTATTTTAACCCAGCACCTTAATGAGTTACGTGGTTTTGATTTTGAGATTCTGTTATTCCTAAAACATGGGATTGTAATTTGTCCTTGCAAATATGGAACAAATGCAACACTTATTTGAATATTCATAGTCACTTTTTCTATTGCTTTCTTTTCCCTTGCTTTCTTTTATATCATAAGATATAAAATGTAAGAAAAATTAATATGATCAGAATTGTAAACAAAGAACAAGAATGATTCACAAATATAAGCTAGGAAAGAATTACATAATTGGGGGGAAGATATGGGGAACACCATAGTTCCTAAAAATCAAATAAAATTAAAGTTTTTTTTTTTTTTTTTTTTTTAAATACATATCTGGGGTTTTTTTATACCACCGTTGATAAAATGTCTTCTCATGCAACACATTTATTTTTATGCAAGTACCGTACTATCTCAATTTTAATAGTGGAATACACAGTTCTATATCAAGCCAGATGATGAATTATTAATTCAACTGAATCAATGAAACTTCTGCTGTAATTCTTAGCTATCAATAAACCTCCTTTTAAAATGATCAGGCCTCCTTGTTTCGTTTTCTGCCCAGACCAAACTAAAATCATATACAAACTACTCATTATTCATCTACTGTAGTGAGAGCAAAAGAAATAACTTCACATACATAATTGCTTCTGAACTAAGCAAGAATTAGATTTCCCATTAGGCGAAACTCAAAATTGCATTTAAACTATTGTGTTTAAATTATTTTATACATACCCTTAACTAAATGGATGGACAAACTAGATTCTGCTACCACACAAAAGCTGATAAATGGTAACTTAAGTCATAATAAAGAGAACCTTTCATTTGTTTCATATATGGGGGGGGTATTGAGCTTGCCGATCAGAAAGGTCAGCAGTTCGGCGGTTCGAATCCCTAGCGCCACATAATGGAGTGAGCCTCCGTTACTTGTCCCAGCTTCTGCCAACCTAGCAGTTCAAAAGCATGTAAAAATGCAAGTAGAAAAATAGGACCATCTTTGGTGGGAATGTAACAGTGTTCCATGAACCTTCAGCATTTAGTCATGCTAGCCACATGACCACGGAGACTTCTTTGGACAGCGCTGGCTCTTCGGCTTTGAAACGGAGATGAACACCACCCCCTAGAGCCGGGAACAACTAGCAAATATGTGCGAGGAGAATCTTTACCTTTATTAATATAGGTCATTGCGTATTATGGTACAAATTAAATTGGCAGACAGTTGTGAATGAAGGTGTTGCTGGTTACATGCATATATCACACACTTTTTTTAAAAAAAATTAAGATTTCAACAAAGGCTTAGAAAGTTAAAGTTACAAAGCACCAAGTGTGGGGGAAAAATAGTTGCAGAGTAAAAACAATTTACAGAAATATTTTAGTAATGCTTTTCTTCTCTTCTTTTCCATTTGTTCCCCAATTGTTAACCTAAAATATATGTAACTAATTGTGCCTTGCAATAAATATTAATGTTTATTGCTGTTTAAAACATTTCATCTATTATTTTGGAATGGATGGATGGATGGATGGATGGATAGATGAGATATAGAGGATGGGTGGATGGATGGATGGATGGATGATATAGAGAATGGATGGATGGATGGATGGATGGATGGATAGATAGATAGATAGATAGATAGATAGATAGATAGATAGATAGATAGATAGATATAGAGGATGAGTGGATGGATGGATGGATGGATAGAGATAGATAGATGGATGGATGGATGGATGGATGGGAGGGAGGGATAGACAGACAAACGGACAATGGGCTGAGCATCCTTTAATTTTTGGTGGAAAGAGCATCTGACCTTTGTCCTTCTACTTCTAATGAGCTAGTCTGCTTTCGAGCCCTTCTGACCTTGCCCGATGTAACTTTCCGCACCACAACATGAGGAGCTAGTATATTGT
Organism: Thamnophis elegans; assembly: GCF_009769535.1. Classification (NCBI taxonomy): domain Eukaryota; kingdom Metazoa; phylum Chordata; class Lepidosauria; order Squamata; family Natricidae; genus Thamnophis; species Thamnophis elegans. The sequence continues at coordinate 3,368,770 of NC_045544.1, forward strand.
GTTAAACCTTGTGAATCTGGAGATCAGCTTTCACCAAATAAATCAATGGCTATTAACTGTTAAAAAGAAACTTAAAATAATTGCCTCTGGAGAGAGAGGGGAATGATAATAAGCACAAACCTGCTCATTGACCCGGATGGGAGATGGAAATGCCATGCATGGAAAATATATTCTCTCATCAACTTTTCTTGAATTGCATTATTAGCAACTAATGTTTTCATTAGTAGAATTCCAATAACAAGTCAAGTTTCAGCCTTCCGTACAGATATCTTAGGTGAGCCAGTGGGAAGCCTGCCACACAACTCCTATTAACATTAATTGGGAGCAGAGCATTTAGAAACTGAACTGAATATTAATGCCTTAGCGAGGACATAAATAATGTTTCACTTCTTTAAGTGTCACCAATTCATTCCAGGAGGAAAATACCTTGGCCTACATTGAACCTGAAAATAAATCAAATTTCCTTCTAGAATATACACAACGTATGTAGTGAAAAGATGTCTTGCCATTAGGTTATTACACATTTTGTACAAAACAACATGAATGTAATTGACAAGAAAGCCAAACAAAACACCAAAGTACTACCTTGCTTCTTACCCTACTAATTAAGGGCTTCGTTTACATTGGAAAAGTGACAATTACATACGATTCTTGTTCTTTGGTTTTACTCTAATTTTTGCAACCTGGCTTACGAAACAGAGAAATCAACATCTGTAAATCTCTGGCAGAAATCCTTGCACTCTCTCGGCGTTTAAAGAGAGATCTGGTTGTACTGTACATCCAAGCAGTATTCAGTGCTGTTTGATCCATGGCCTTTAATCAGTCCTAGAGCCAGGCAGATTCTTTTAACTCTTTTGCTAAGAGGTTTGCTGAAATATTGGTGGCTAATTTAATAGACATTAAGTCTATTAGGCTCTGTTCTAAAACATTTACTTACGTGGTTTTGTTTCAAATTCAATAGAGTGTCATTCCCACACCTTCATTAGTTCTAGTTTTGTCATGCTGCAGTCTAAGCATATCACATCTGCTGGTGCAGTGAGGTGTCACATTGGGCCTAGGATGCAGGCACATTTAATTGCCAGTTGCATCTTGAGCTAAGCTGAGCTCAATCAAGCAATTTCGATTTTGTTTTCACTGAAAGAGCAGCAGATACATTCATCCCGTGAAAACAAAAGTAAGTAGCTTCAAGTGCTGAACACATTCAAAAACAAAAGCCCATGGATTTCTTTTTTCTTAACCCAAGTTAAAATTCACCCGTGTGAACGTCTTCTCAGCTGTTGGAATAAAAATTCGTTTATCTCGTTTGCTTAATCTCACATCTATCTGTATTTGTTTCTTTGTTCCGGTTAGGTTGCGTTTTGGTTACCTTACAGTTTCTGCTGTACAAGAATTTGTTTAATCGACAAATTGAGTAAATTGGTCTCAATGGACCTTTTTTTCCCGCTGAACATATAGTTAGTCAGATTCAAGTTTTTCATAAATGAAATAACACAATAACATTTAATGAAATTTAACTGTTGATTTATGTTGATTTATTTATTTCACTTAAGTTCCTGAAAAAACTCAGAACAATGTGCAACTCCTAACCCTCAAAAAAAACCCTACAAATATAAACACAAAAATAAAGCAACCTGAACAATAATGATATTCAATAAAACAAAGTTCATTTAGGATAGGATAGGGTAGGATAGGATAGGATGGGATGGGATGGGATGGGATGGGATGGGATGGGATAGGATAGGATAGGATAGGATAGGATAGGATAGGATAGGATAGGATAGGATAGGATAGGATAGGATAGAATTCATTATTGCCCATGTGTGATTGGACACATGGAATTTCTCTTTAGTACATAAGCTCTCAGTGTGCATAAAAGCTATAAGTGATAAATCATGATCACAGTCATCATAAAAATACGTTCATCATAAATCATAAGATACAACACTTAGTGATAGAATCAACTTAAATTGTACTAGGAAACTAAATAAAATAACAGAAATTGTAAAGATATAAGCAACAAAGTTATAGTCATAAGCAGAAAAGGAGATAAGTAATAGGAAAGATGAGAAAAATAATATCAATATAGGCTTATTAAATAGTTTGACAGTGTTGTGGGAATTAGTTGTTTAGCATAGCGATGGCATAAGGGGAAAAAATGTCCTTGTGTCGAGTTGTTCTGGTGTGCAGTGCCCTATAGTGTCGTTTTGAGGGTAGAAGTTGAAACTGTTGATGTCCAGGATGTGAGGGGCCTGTAGATTTTTAAATTAGTATTTTAAAAGACTTATTTGATCCTGGAGCAGTTATTCCTTTGCAAATGTATGGATGAAGAATATAGCCAAGGGTTATTCAAAAAAGTACAGTGTAGACCAGCCCTACATTCCTTGAGAGATAGTTGAATACAATTAATTTTCACTTAATTACCAGCCCTACATTCCTTGAGAGATAGTTGAATACAATTAATTTTCACTTAATTATACTAACTGGGATTGGAAACTCCATAATTAAGTGATGCTCGTGTAAATTGGCAAACCGTGTCAATGACAGGTAGACCTGACTGCTGTAGTTAAGCGCAGACCACATGGTTCTTTAAGTGAGAACCTCACAGGACAGTGACTTCCAACTTCCTGCTGGCTTCTCCGTTTGACTTTGCAGGAAAGGCAGAGATCACAAACTGAGATTATGCGACTGCAGGAATTTTGTGATGATTTAACTATGAAGTCCAGTTGTGACTACTACTCGTTCGGTATCATTGTAAGTTTAGACAGGTCCTTAAAAGACGACCACCTGTAACTGAAGTCTGAAATTATGAATAATTTATTCCCAAAATAAATTATTGTATTATGAGCCAAAACATAGATTGGCTTCACTTTGTCTTCCAAGACGATATTAGACAAGATGATTTTTTTTAACTAAAAAAGTTAATCTTAAACTATCTGAAAACTAAGGTATGTCCAGAAGTATGAAAATAACCTTGAGGAAAATATTAATTTGCTATAGCCCAGAAGAAAAAGAAGGAATGAGAAACAAGCTCAAAATTGTCCCACTTTGATTCCCTTCAACAGGGAGAGAAGAGGGAATGCTACCAGGCTTTTGAGATTCTGTTATTATAACCTATATTGATTAAATACAGTTCTAGTATTTCTTAAAATGTCTGTTTCCTGTTTGGGTCTACCTCAAAGGCTGACTGTATGGATTACTGAGACTGGATTATCATGGACCATGTAGAGCTGAAGCTGGTAGATCCATTAAAGCTCACCATAGATTCCCTCTGCTTCTTGGAATAGATTGAAATCAAGGAGAATTTCCAAATTATTCCCCCCTTTTTTTGCAGAAAGTGCTATATTGTTCAGAACAGTTCACCTCCCTAGTTTATGGTCCTGAGGATCACTTCTTCACAACAGCTTTCTTTTATAGGGCTGCAGGTTCAATTAGTCCTAAATATCTAAAGTTCCATTCATTTCAAAAGACCTAGTCTAAGTCTGAATTCCACTCAATATAATCTTTAAAAGATAACTTTCCCCCCTTGATTTCTATCATTGATCAAACAAGAATTTTAAAACGTCTTAGAGTTATAGAGGTTTACACACAAACACATACACACATATATGTATGTATGTACATACATAGGTAT